>NC_064431.1:31567500-31607500 GCF_023375975.1 Astyanax mexicanus
GAAGCTCTTTCACAGATAAACATCAGCTCAAATACAGAACAGATGCTTCACCTGATAATGGAGTTAAAGCACCTCTACTGTTTTAGATAAACCTGATTACTCACTTTCCCTCTGTTAATTTAATACAGTATCTCTATATATCTATCTATCTATCTATCTATCTATCTATCTATCTATCTATAGTATTTTACTATATGTTGCTAATATTTGGAAGATACTGAGGAAAACAAAGTAATTAAGGTTACTACTACTACTACAAACAGTGTCACCGGCTTTATTCAAATATGCCTTTAATTTCAACACTGATAATAATTTTTGAGTTTGAGTACACTGATTTAAATCCATAGTTCCCAGGTGCCATATAAGGGTTTTCAGCTGAGTATTTAACGTTGATTTAAGCAGTAATTAATGATTAGTTACTATAAAGTAGACATAATTAGTCAGTAGTTCTCCAGGAGATATGTAAGTCTCAGTAATTCATGTGGAGTTAATAGTGAAGTACTATAATCATTAGTTCAGTACTATCTACTGAGTAATTACTCAGTACTCTCTGGTATTTAATAGAGGGGATTTAAGGGTCAATGCTGCACTATTACTTAGTTACTGCTTAGTTACCTATTAACTATGGAACAGTATTATAAAGTGTTACCAAAATATGTGTGAACAGCCAAGAATAAATATCAGATTTGGAACTTTCCTCCCAAGCTGCTTCTGAAAAGTTCCAAAAAGTTTCTGACACAAGAATTAAGGATAAAAACACGTGTCTTTCAGAGAGAATTTAAGCAACTGGTGTTTTAGTGACAGAAAGGCTAAATGTAACAGGATTTGTTGTGTTCAGACTCGCAGGCTTAGATAAGTTAGCTTGCAGGCTAAACAACACAACACAGATTGGGTTCCAGCTAAGTGAGCCTTAAATTAATCCGACGTGACTTAGAATATAAAGTCTCGAATCTGAGAGTTTAAAGTAAAGTGAAAGGACTTCTTTAGTTCTTTAGTTTAGTATATTTATTTAGGGTCATGCATAATTTCTTGCTCTCCATTTAAATTTAATATTTTACTCAACTTGCAGCTACAGGTGGTTTCTGACCTGTTGTATACCTATACTTTTTTGTGGTAGTTCTTAAAATTGACATTATTTACTAGTGTTTTATGACGAGTAGTCCAGTTAAAATATTTCCCAATCCAAACAACCCAGTAACTCTGTGTGCGACTGATTTAAAGAGACACTTATAGACAGATAGAAGAAATAATAATTTTTATTACTGTCAGAAACATTATTAATAAGACGACCCACCACTGGCAGCTACCTGTTCAGAAGAAAATTAACCAGATCTGCATCCGTCTTGTAGTCCTTCTGGGCTCCAAGCTTTAAGTCTCCATCTATCAAAGGCATTGCCAATTGGAGCTTGAAGTTCAAATGGAGCATAGCATGAGTTTAATGATTGTTAGCAATGTTAGCATCTAGCATCCTAGCATCTGCATTAAAGGCCAACTGTGAATGTGCATGTGTGCGTGAACAGTTGGTCCTGGGTTTGGGGCTGACTGAGCATGGACACCTGTGGGACATGGTTGCGTAGGGCGGGTTTTTTGCCCTCCCTACCGCTCCACGCTGCTCTCCGCCGATCGTCACTGCCGTTCTTGGGGGGGTGGGCGTCCGTGGGTCCATGGGTGCGTGGCCGGATGCCCTAATGTGGTCTCTGGCCCGCCCCCTTGGTGGCCGTGGCCTGGGGGTGGCTTGGGCCCCCTTGGCGTGGGGGGGGGGGGGGGGCCTGCCGGGTGTCGGGCTGTTCCCGGGTGCTTGGGGTCTCGGGGGCCGCATGCTCGGCTCGTGCAGGGGGTGCTGGCCTGCCGGAGGGGTGGGCTGCTCGCTTCCTTTGGCTCTCTGGACTCTTGCTCTTTGCCATGGGGGCTTCGTCTGGAGTCTCCCCCGTCCTCATCTGGGGTGTGCACATGGTTACCATCGGGATGTGTGGCCGCGGGTCTTCTGGGCTCCTAATGGGCTGTGGATGGTCTGGGTCCACTGGGTTCTTCCCTATCTGCCTCTGGATCGCAGGGGCATGGTGGCGGTTTCTTGCCTCCATTGTGGTAGGCATTTCATGACATAATCCGTAACACATGACATATTTTTGCAAAAAACAATAGAATAGAAGTAACTGTGCGTGTGTGTGTATGTATTTATGTGTATGTATTAATATGTATGTATATTTATGTATGTGTGTATATGTATAAGCATATGTATAGTTAGATATGTGAGTATGTGTATATATGTATGTTTGTTTATTTTATGTTTATTTTATTTTATTATTATTATTTTTTTGTTTGTTTGTTTGTTTTTTGTTTAGTTTTTTTTTTCTCTTTTCTTTTTCTTCTTCTTGTACCCCCCTCCTGTACCTCACACTCCGATCCTTCCAACCCTGAACTCCCACAACTATATCCACACAAAATATATATATATATATATAAAAAAAAAAAAAATTAATAATAATAATAATAATAATAATAATAATAATAATAATAATAATAATAATAATAATAATAATAATAATAAATAAAATAAATAAATAAAAATAAAGTATTAATTGTCCTCCGAAGAGGGGGGGTGGTGGTTGGGCCAAAAAAAAAAAAAGGCCAACTCGTCTCAACTTTGCATCAATTTGTGGTCACATACTAATAGTTTTATACTGTCTGGTACTCGTTTAAACTCCTCCAAATATACTCTGGAATATCCTTACCATTCCATTACACCTTATTACGTGAAGTAGTTACTTCCAAGTGCTAGGTTAAGGTCTTCAGAGCTTCAGTACCACCTTAAACTGTGAATGAGTGTCTTAATGTCTTACTGTTTTAGTTATTCCACCTTATATTCTACATCTGCATTGTTAAGTGTGTTTTTATTGAATCATAGTGAATCTCCAGCAGGAAAGCAGTAACTCTGTGAGGAGCAGGCTAGAGACAGTAAGTATATGGATGTAATGGATGATTAAATTTTGGCTCACAGACTTCAGGTAGCAGGGCAGAATCTCTGGACCCTGGAGAAGAGTGGACCAGTTCTGGTTAAAGCCCTGAAAGTGTGTTTTTGCTTTAGCCTTCTTCTTAAAGTGGTTCTCAGTGCTGCTGGCCTTTCAGTCTGTGAGTATAAAACGCTCAGACTGCTTCATAAAAAACAATAAAAGATATTAAAGCCTTACTCCAATGCGCTGTAGACACAGGTGCTGCTGTAACTCCACAACAGTGTAACGGCCAGAAATACAAGGTCATGCTCTGATCTGCAGCCTGAGCCTCTAGAACTCATCCTCAGATCTGCTGCTGGGAATTGTATTTGTCTTATGTTGTCTCAAGATGCCCCATGATCCTTCATTACCAAATACAGAGTAAAACACACAAGTACCAGAAGGACTACAAGACGGATTTGGAGCTGAGTAGTTTTCTCCAGTGCAGGGAGCCAAACACGGCGTTTCAGCTAAAACTAGTTAATCTTAGCTAGATAATCTTTCTAAAGGGTTCTTTAGTAAGAGAATAATTATATAGATGGTCACAACCAATTAAATCAATAATCCTTTGCACGATTAAAAGCTCATTTAGATTAATGGAGAATAAGGCCAAAAAACCCTGGTTTGGTACTAATTTGAACCGATTTAAGCAGACACTCATACTCCTCAGTTATTTATATATATAATTATTAGGGCAGCAAGTATTTGAGAGAGGTAAAGTGATCCAGACTAGTGCTGGCTAATGCTAATGGAATGCTACAACATGCTAACAACATGTGAACTGCTGTCTATATTGATTTAATTTAGCCACAAATCTGATTAAACATTACCATTCCCCTGGTGAAATAAGTAGATTAAAGTATACTAAGCATTATTATGCTCTAGTGCACTAAAGTGTTCTTAGCCACATTATTATTAATCAGTATATTTAAAGAGTGCTAAAATGGAACAACTTTTTTGTAATTTTTATACTTTAACTGTATAAAAATAGTACAAGTCTTACTTAAATTGTGCTATTACACCGGTACTACTATTATACACCAGGTATATTAGGGATGTACTAAGAATTGATGTTAAATATATGTGATCTATTTACATTAGAGTACAAATATGCTTCTTGTTCCTGTCTTTTGTAAGTATAGCACACTTCTAGCGTACTTTGTTAGGTATAAAATATATATATTAATATACTGTACTACAATTTGTAGCGTGTTACAAATTTACTTTAGTTTTTTTATTAGTAGTAGTAATTTAATTTACTTTTTAAAAAGTTACATGATACATTGTACTTTAAGTGAACTACAGCAACAGTTGTTTTTAAAACACTTTGCTAAAAATGCACAAAAGTATATTTGGAAATAATTATTTTAGTATAATTAAAGTACATTAAACCAAAAGTGTACTTAAAAGTAGTCTATTGTTTTTTAAATACACTATATTGTACTTAAAAAAAGTATGATCAAAGTTTACTTTCAAACATTTGATAAAAGCATACCATTAATGCACTTTTGATATATTTTAAGTAAGTCCATAAGTCTGTTAGTATATTTTCAGCATAGCTCGACATTTCTCAATATGTTTCAAATACCATTAAGTATATTATTTTTTTCACCAAGGTCTATGCAGATAAAATATGTTTTTAAAATCTGCATAGCCATTTGTTTTAATAACTTTAAGTAAAGGGATTTTTAATGGTTTAGATGTCTGATTTCAACTGGTTTATTTTGAGCATTTTGCATAAAAAACCCCGTTTTGATTGATCCTGTCTGTTCACATCTTAATTGCTTAACTGGAGGGAATTTTTGGAAATTTTGAAAGTTGGTGGAGTTCCCCTGTAAGGGAAGCTGAGGTAATTCAGAGGGTTGAGGTAATAATTTCCTTTAATACATGAATGATTTACTGTGAGTCTCTGTGAGTGTGTGTGTGTGTGTGTGTATTACAGACTGTCCAGTTAGACATATATCTAATGACAAACCCACACACACACACACACAGAGTGATAAAGAAATACACATGCAGCTAAAGCTTACAATTAATGATTATTAGTGTGTGTGTGTCTGTGTGTCTGTGTGGCATGCCTCGCGTGCCAGCGCGTGCACTCGGACCTTACCTGTGCCAGGTGCGTCACTGCGCGCGCAGGCGAGCTGCAGGCACGCGCTCAGGGTGAGCAGCCCCACGAGCGGGAGCCTCCTCATGGTTCGCGCGGGGAAAGCTGCACGGCGCGAGGAGCTCTCACCTGTCCATGAACGCGAGCGCGCGCGTGCCCTTTCCCCGGACCGAAAAAGTTTGCGCGTGAACTCCAGTCCAGCGATACTCTGTTTAATCTTCCTCTTTCTCTCTCTCTCTTTCTCTCAGAGTGAAGAATATGCAGTCTGTCTGGCCACGCCCCCTTCACCTCCGGCCCCTCCCCTATTGGCTTACACCTTTTTAAACCACTTTTTATTTTAGTGTCAATAAATCACTTTCTTTAGTTTAAAGAGTAAAAAAAGACCCTCAGTCTAATTCAGAACTTTAACCCTCAGCACACCTGAACAGGTACACAGCTCAGGTGTGCAGAGAGCTGGCTGGGAACAGGTAGGAGTGTGTGTGTGTGTGTGTGTGTGTGTGGGCTGTGTGTTTTCATTTTTATTCAGTTCCTAATCTGATCTCTAATCTGAAGTCTTGTCCGGGCTTAACAATAAAAACCCATTACAAACACACACCACCAAAAAACTAACAGTACTAACAGCAATACCAGTATTTACAGGAACAACATTATTAACAACAATAATAACAGTATTTGTACTGTAATAAATGCAGTAATAACTGGAGCACAATAATAGTGGTATTAGTAATAACATTATGGAGTATAATAACAGAAATTCCATTAACAACAGCAACAATCATATTGACTTTAATATTTCATTTACTTATTGGTATTTCTGTGGTTGCTATGGTGCTGCTAAGTGGTTTCTAGGTGATGCTAAGGTGTTGCTAGTTGGTTGCTAAGGTGTTGCTATGGTATCTGTGATGGTTGCTAAGGCGAATGTCTACATTTGATAATTTCACCATTCATTCCTTTGTTGTTGCATTATAACATTCACTATGCAAATAGATGGTGCCAGGAGCCAATGGGAAATTTTCGAGTTCGATTTACTCGTCAAGGATGCTCTGGCCACAGTTTCTCTGATTTTGCTATTTACAAGTATATGTTTTAGTGAATTGAACATTACTGGTTTATTCTATAAACTACAGACAATTTTCCTCCCAAATTCCAAATAAAATTATTAAGTCATTTAGAGCATTTATTTGCAGAAAATGAGAAATGGCTGAAATAACAAACAAGAGGCAGAGCTTTCAGACCTCAAATAATGCAAAGAAAACAAGTTCATATTCATAAAGTTTTAAGAATTCAGAAATCAATATTTGGTGGAATAACCCTTTTTTTTTAATCACAGTTTTATGCATCTTGTCATCATGTTCCCCTTCACCAGTCTTACACACTGCTTTTGGATAATTTTTTGCCTTTACTCCTGGTGCAAAACTTCAAGCAGTTCAGTTTGGTGGTTTGATGGCTTGTGATCATCCATCTTCCTCTTGATTATATTCAGTATTCTGGCTCTAAATGTTGATTTGTGTTTGTGTAGCATTCATATCCTCCCCTGATCCCTGTGTGTCATTAACTCCTCAGACGTTTAGGCTAAATTGAGCAGGACAAGTCAAGGCATTCACGAGAACCAAACCGCAATCTCTTCTCCACCCGCAGCTGATTCAGAAAGAATGTATCCAGTGCAAACAAAATATAACGTACCTTAAAAACGTCCAGCTAATAAAACAAATCTGTGAGCAGCTAAGCTCTCTGTATTCTCACAGATCTGTAACACACACATTTCTTTAACACAAGATAACTTGGGCTTTAACGCCACATTTTACAGCCGTACAATAAAATAATCCACTAATCGTCTGATTATTGGATATATATACTTATAAAGCACTGGAAAAATAAGAGAGCACTTAAAAATTATGAGATTCTTTGATTTTACCAAATTAAAAACCTCTGAAATATAATAATCAAGAGGAAGATGGATGACCAAAAGCCATCAAACCAAACTGAACTGCTTGAATTTTTGCACCAGGAGTAAAGCAGCATAAAGTTATCCAAAAGCAGTGTGTAAGACTGGTGGAGGAGAACATGATGCCAAGATGCATGTTGTGAACAAAAACCATACCTGTCAAGTTTTAGATTTAAAAATAAGGGATATTTTCCTACGTCTAATTAAAGCCGTCCCACCAGCCCAACGAAGGTTCAGTATCCCTTACATTTTAAGACAGGTTTACAAGAAATCTAAGAAAACCACATGCAAACCACTTACACACTACAATTAGATTATCAGAATCTGATAGGCCTACCTTTGTTGACACTGAAATTTTGTGGACATTCCTACATATGTCATTCTTTTAATACAGCCAAATTAATAACCCTTTTCTAGATATTTAAAAAAGTTAAGATTTCATGTCTTTTTTGGCATAAATGCACTCTTTTATATGATATATGTTTTATTTATTTAATGGATTTAAAATTGAACAAAGGGTGCACAAATTCTGCAAATTGACTGTTGGTGACCTAAAAATAGTATCATGAGCTTTTACTAAAAAGACATGGACCAGATATATTCCATCAGTAAAAATGAGTTCTAATGGGGTCTACATAATTAATACTTTTTAATTAATACTTCTTTCTGATCATTTCAGTTAATTTCGGTTTTAATTTTTAAAAGGTTTAATCTGTGTGTTTTTATTCGGAGACGAGTATTTTTAAGCAGCTATCAGAAAAATCTCCTCACAGTTTACATGATTAGCCTACCCTTACCTTTCTTAGAAAAATCTCCGTATATCCATGTTTTAACATCAGCTGCTCCGACTAGCTGCCTGAACTCACAGCGGGGGGCGAGACGTCTTCCCCACACTGACCCTCATTTGCGCTCCGCAAAACCAGCAAGCTGATTGGCTGTTTCTCCTGAAAGGCGGGACTTTCTCCTTGAACCGGTACCACGATTGGTTAAGAGACACAGAGCGGTCAGTGCCCTGTCTCCTCAATAATAAAGCTTTTAAAATTTTATTATAATACGGGAAATTTACGGGAAAATACTAATACGGGAGGACGGCGGGAAAGAGGAGTAAAATACGGTAGTTTCCCGGCCAAAACGGGAGATTTGACAGGTATGACAAAAACCAGGGTTATTCCACCAAGTATTGATTTCTGAACTCTTAAAACTTTATTAATATGAAAGAATAAAATAAAAACGCCTTAATAAGGAGATAGGTAGGAAACTTAAGTCACGCTGTGAGCGACAGGGAGAGAGGCAGGAGAGGAATGTAAACAAAAGCTCACCAGAAAAGCATTTTATTTATTTTTTTTGTTTTTTTCATTATCGTTTATTATAGTTTAATCAACCTCAAAGTAATACATTAGCTATGATCCAAAAAATTCTAACCTGAAGATAACACATCAACTTCCCAGCTAACAGAGAACGTTATGAGAACGTTTAACAATGTTTAGCAGAAGGTATATGCTACAGAAAAAAATGTGTGACATAATATTGGATTTAATTACAACGTTATTACAACGTTTCTGACATAATATTCCCAGCTAGAAAGATACTAATATTATGGAAATTTGAAAGTAACATTCCCAAAACTAAAAATTAAAAAATTTATCACAGAGATGATGTTGCAGCAACGTTTGATACACTCTAAGAACATCCAGAAAACCTGACAGACTGGGAAATAGGAAAATAAAATAGGCCGCAGAATTTCACAGCTTTATTAGTGACCGAGCTTTTAATGCTAAGTAGCTTCATTCCTCAGGTGCAGGAGCAGCGTTCCATAGAGATAAAGAGAGGGACAGAGATGAATGGTGTTGTTTATAATGCACTTTATCATTGGGAGTAAGAATTTTATGGTTCAAAACACACACACACACACACACACACACACACACACACACGCACACACATCTCGTTCTGCATGCTAAAGAGGCAGAATGGTGTCGTGCCCAGACAGGAAAGACAAACACGAAACTCCAGAAGACACTAATCTGCACCTCACAGCTGTCTGTCTATTCACTTACCAGTACAGTACAGAGAGAGAGAGAGAGAGAGAGAGAGAGGGAGAGAGAGATAAAGAGAGGGAGAAATGTGTGTGTAAATGAGTAAATAGAGTTCACCAAGGTCACACAGGTATGAATACAGGGTACTATAAAAAAAGTTAAAGTTAATTCCTTCCAGAACCGTGCTATATAAATACAATATCAATGTGGATTAAAATACAAAAATATTCTTAAGTAGTATTAAGCATTTTTACAGTAATAAAAATATATATTTCTAGTACTAAAATGGTACTATACAGCAGACGTCATGTACTAAATCTCTTAATCAATCTTAATTAATCATGGATGTGGTTAATTTTGGGCGTAACATGCAATAACCTTGCTCATTATTCCCTTTAAGAGTCAGGTGAGCTCTTGATTAATTTGGCGGTTTGCTATTTTAACAGCGCAGCTACCTGGACGTGTCCAACAAACGCTTCTCAGCAGAGGAAACTGACCTGCTCGTTTGTCATTAACCAATCCTTCGGTTCAGTAGCTAACATTAGACAGGCTACCTAATAAAATAGAAATGTAAGCTGTTAAATTATAGACTTAGCATTAAAGTGCATTAAAGATACCATAAGGGCTTGAGGGACTTAGTGCAGCGGTCTAAAGGGCTGCCACTATAATAGAGAAAATCGCTGGTTCGAAACCTGGTCATGCAGCTTGCCATCAGCTGCCAGAGCCCCGAGAGAGCACAGTTGGTCTTGCTCTCACTGGGTGGGTACAGTACAGTAGATGGCACTCTTTCCCCTCATCACTCCTAGGGTGATGTGGATCAGCACGAGGCTGCGTCTGTGAGCTGATGTATCAGAACCGAGTCGCTGTGCTTTCCTCCGAGCGTTAGCGCTGTGATGCGCTAAGGGAGGCGGAGTCTGACTTTACATGTGTTGAGGAGGCGTGTGCTAGTCCTCACTCTTCTTGTGTTTTGGTATCACTAGTGATAGTAATAAAATTATATATATATATAAAAAAGAGGTTTTGCATAGTACTGTAACAGTACTCAATATAGAGGGTACACTTATATTGACACATGTATGGAGAGAAAAAGAGAAGGGGGTGCAGGAGAGAGAGAGAGAGAGAGAAAGAAAGAGAGAGAGAGGTGTGTAAATGTCATAGTGCTTTCTCTCTCTGCAGCCGTACTGCTTTATTACTGACCACAGCCTTTATTTATGGACAGTAAAGAGCACTCTGTGTATTTGTGAGTGTGTGAGTGTGTGTGTTTGTAAGTGTGTGTGTGTTTGTAAGTGTGTGTGTGAGAGAGAGAGTGTGAGAGATTTTTTCCAAATAGTAAAAGTGTGATTATTACAGGAAGAAATTATAATGGAAACTTTGCTCTTTTGCTCTGAACCCCTCCTACTTCCTCTCACTCAGACACGAGTGTGTAGTGTGTAGTAAATGTGTGTGTGTGTGTGTGTTACTTGGTGGACAGCTGTGTATAATGATGTAAAGATCAGTCAGTGAATCACATGTACATTGAGGCACATGTGGCTTTACATGTGATGAATCACGGTTGTTACTCTGTGATTCTCGTTAGAGGAAGGGATCGGGCTTGTTAGCTATTTATACAGAGATCTTTCAGAAGCACACTTCCAACGAAGGGGAACCCAAGAGGAAAGGAACCCACGAGGGATCGAACCCGTGTCCTCAGGGTCGCGCTCCAATACACCACGCTGCCCTGGCTTGTGAATTGGGACACGACCGGGAAAAAAAGCCCTTATAAGGAGATATGAAGCTTGAGAACGGGTGGAAAAACGAGAAAAAACAGAAACTAAAGTCACATAAAGTGTGACAGAGAGAGACAGGGAAGGAATGTAAACAAAAGCTCACCAGAGAAGCCTTTTATTTTATTATTATTTTTTCATTACCGTTCATTATAGCTCAAATAACCTCACGGGCCAGATGTGTCATGCTTGCGGACCACATCTGGCCCACAGGCTGCCTAATGCCGACCCCTGTTTAATTTTATAATTTTTCTATATAAAAAGGGTTATTATAAATGCTGTATAGGCCTACAGTATATATGTATTGTGCAGACTGAGCTAATTATATTAGTCTGGCCCTCTAAAGCTGTTGCAGTTTCTCATGTGTGCCCTTGGGAAAATGAATTGCCCACCCCTGACTAGACGGACGTCAGCAGTTTATTTAGGCGTTTATTGCTATCTTGGCAATGCAGGCACACTGAGAGCAGGTCACTTTCCTCTGCTGACAAGCATTTGACGCGTCCAGGTAGCGGTTTATTTCATGTTACAGCCAAAACACACCCGTGATTAATTAAGAGAATTAGTACATGCATTTTGTTCGTTTTGAGATGCGCAAGGTGTACTTTTCCCGTCATTACGATAGCAAAGACACACTGACATGCCCTAAATCAAGCTGCACGGTGCACATTTGATGCTAAAACAGGGCGCTGAGATGCTAAAAGAACAAAAACGAGTGGGTGAGAAAAGAGAAAGAGAAATGGGGGCAAGAGAAAGAATGAGACAGAAAGAAAAGAGAGATGAGCTGATGACACTGTAGCTCTTGTTGATCATCTTCTATCTGCTGTTCTGATTGTTTCCAGCACAGTGAGTGTTTTTGTATCGGAACTGGACGAGGTTTCGGAAAGCTGGAGCTCACTCTGTGTGGACTGAGTGAGTCAGGCTGAGACAAAGCCTGCATTCACACACACACACACACACACACACACAAACAGGCAGCAGCAAAAGCACATGTTGAGAGCAGGCTAAATGTCAGTGCAGTGATATTGTTCCGCTGCGCTGCTGTGCTGCAGTTTACGAGTGGCTGCAAAACAGCGAGACCCCCGTTCACCTCTGCTCTCACTAACACACTCTGACCATCACAGATGAAAGAAAGTGACCCCTTTCATCTCTCATCTGTATTTTAATTCATTTCATCTTTTCCTTTTTTTTCTTTTTTTATTTTCCAGTCCACACCGGCATGAACACACACTAAACCAGGCTCAATTCTTAATTCTTATTATTTTGTTAATGATGTGGACCGTTATTAACGTTGTTGAGATGCTGTAGTTAATTTTAGTGATGCTAGGGGTGGGACCAAATATCGATATTACAGTATATCACATCAATATACTTTAGATTGTCTCATTTTCTATCAATACGTGGCATTAAACCACTAGCAGGAGGCCAATCACCTGAATACTGATTTCACCTGTTACACTCCCTATATATATGCCTTCACTTTTCTTACTCTTTAAAGAGTATTGTTGTTTTTTCCACTCTACAAAGCATTTCTTAGTTTTTTGCCTGCTTTCTGATATTGCCTTGTTGTGTATGACCCGCGGACGGATTTTTGCACATGGTATGTTTACTCTCTCTTGCTGCTGTTTACCTGTGTTGACCTTGCTCTTTTTGACTTCTTTTGAGTTCCTAAAGTGCATCTGCGTGTGTCTGAGTCCTATTCAGCTGTGACACCTGTTATACAGTATATATATAAGGCACACATAAAATCATTTAATTTTCCCAAAAATCATCAGTGCACCTTATAGTGCGAAAAATACGGTAATTAAGTTGTTATTGTTGTAATTGTTATTGTTATAGTTATTTATGCTGATGCAGAAGGAGTGGGTATGGATGTAATGCTATTGTAAGTGTTGTCATTGTGTTTGTTGTTATTATTGTAATTGTTAATACAGTAGATGTTGTTGCTGGTGATTTAGTTGTTAACTATAATTGTTGATGTTATTAGTTATTGTCGTGGCTGAGGCGCTGGGGGGGGTTGTTAAGTATCGGGTTCAGTGCAGCTCTGAAAGAGCTATTCATCAAATTATGATGTGATTAGGATCTGATTAATGAAATTAAAAATGAAATCCATCCTCATTTCAGTCAAGCTGAAGCATATGAGAGTGATAAGATCTACAGAGAGACGAAGAGAGAGAGAGAGAGAGAGAGAGAGAGAGAAAGAGAGAGAGAGAGAGACGAAGAGAGAGAGAGAGAGGAAGAGAAAACCAAACAGAGGGGTTTATTTGGGGTTATACTGCCTTTGAACCAAATAATCACAATTATAATGATCTGTTGACTCAATGTATTTTAAATAATATTTCAATTATTATGAAATCACGTCATAGTTTTGAAATAGCCCTGATTAGTCCCGTCCCAGTTTGTTTTTAGAATGTGGTGCAGGCTAAAAATGCAGGAATTGATGTAAATAAATGAATTAAATAATAAAAGTTTTAATCTACATTGTAGAAAATAAATTAAATAAAGAAATAAAGAAAAACATTGAATTAAATTTATTTGCAATTAAATAAAAGTCAAAATAAATCTAAAAAGAACCCACTTGGCGTTTAATTTGTCTGTATTTTCCTATTGGTGCTGTCCCAACATTTTTTAGGTTGTGAATAATTGATTAATAATTGATTATTAATCCCTAAATGTGAACAGAAACAGAGAGTCAGTGCAGAAATAATCAGAACAGATGAACAATAGAACAATAGAGCTGTTGAGTTTTGTTAGTATGAGGTGAATGGAATGGTATGAAAGGAAGAGAGATATTGAGAGATAAAGAAAACAGATGAAAGGAAAGATAGAAAGAGAGAGACTGAGAGAGATAGAGGGATAGAAAGAGAGAGAGACAGAGAGAGAGAGAGAGAGAGAGAGAGAGAGAAAGTGTCTTCTTCTTCCTGATGTAATGATGGAGCTGTATTCTTCAGCACAGCAGGAACAAAGACATGACATTTACATCATTCCTCTACATTCCTCTCTTCTTACTTCACCAGCTGTCTTTCTGAGAGAGAGAGAGAGAGAGAGAGAGAGAGAGAGAGAAAGAAGGACAGAAAAAGACTGAGAGAGAGAGAGAATAGGTTTCCAGTGAAGTGAGAGAGTGTAACTGTGGTTGGATTTCACATTCTTTTTTTTAAATCTTTCAATCATCAACTTCACCAAGATATGTGTGTGTGTGTGTGCGCACATGCGTGTGTGTGTGTGCGTGTTTGTGTGTGTGTGTGTGTGTGTGTGTGTGTGTGTGTAAGACCTGTCTGATCCTGTTGTCAGTGTATGTTTGATTGTCAGTCTGTCGCATAGATCGCCCACCACCCTGAGGCAGTGAGTGATCAGAGTAAGTGTGGGGCTATACACTGCTGTAGGCTGAATGGGCGTGGCTAAACTACTGTAGGGTGAATGGGCGGGGCTTAACTACTGTAGCCTAAATGGGCAGGGCTAAACTGCTAAACTAATTACCTTTATTAACCATGGGTGTGGCACTTTTGTGCATCTCAGCAGAGACAGATACTGAGCTGCTCGTTCACACTGTGAAGATACACCAGCAGCTCATTTAAGGGAACAGTAATATTATTTTATTCTTTTTTCTGTTTATTGTTGAGTTAATTGAACTCTGACAATTGACTGTTGTCTAGGTTCATTTCAGTCAGTGGAGCACCTGTGTTTTCTGCTGCCAAAATAGCAACACACCAGAAATGTACAAAATTTAACAGAAATTTACCTAAACACACCTCACTTCCAGACCACCACGCTCATCAGTAGGCTGTAGGCTGAATGGGTGGAGCTAAGCTGCTGTAGACTGAATGGACAAGTATAAGCCTTAAATTGTTCTTAAATGGATTGTATGGACTGGGGGATAAACTGTACAGAAATTATAAGCACATGTACAAACACACACACACACACACACACACACACTTCTGCAAGTAAGTGCACACATTGTGGTTAGACTATTTATTATCATTTACTTTTCAGTGTAAAAAGAGACACACACACACCCACACCTTTAATGACGCCAACACCCTGGCCCACAGGCCTTCTCAGAGCTCAGGTACTGTGTGTGTATGTGTGTGTGTGTGTGTGTGTGTGTGTGTGTGAGAGAGAGAGAGAGAGAGAGAGAGAGAGAGAGAAAGAGAGAGGTCTAGAGATATTTGAAACTGAGAGACTATTACTTTGACCGGGTCTCATTGAGAATAGAGACACACAGAGAGGCCGATTTGGTTATTAGCATTCTCAGAGGCTACTGTTGGGTAGTGTACCTCTTTGTGAGAGACTGTTGTCTGCTAGACGGGTCAACTGAGCACCACGCAGCAAGATTTAGGGCATGTCAGTGTGTCTTTGCTATCATAACCATGGGAAAAGTACACCTTGTGCAGCTTAAAACTCGCAAAAGGCACAAACAAATTCTCTTGACTAATCATGGGAGTGTAAACCAATCAGTGTATCATTTGCCATTCCCTTCAAAAGCCAAGTGCGCTCTGAATTTGGCGTGTTGGTATTTTAACAGTGCAGCTCTTTTGCGCGCCTCATGTAGTAACTTAAAAGTGTTAAACAAACCAAAATACTCTGTGAAGAAGAAGCATTTAGGTGCTCTAATCTGGGGAGCTGCTAACTTGTGATTTCTGAGGCTGGTATCTCTGATGATCTTATCCTGTACAACAGAGGAAACTCCTGCTCTTCCTTTTCTTGGGGCGGTCCTGATGAGAGCCAGTTTCGCCATAATGATTGTACTTGAAATTACGTTTCTTTACTTATTTGAGTAGTTGCCATAATCTGGATTAGAACATTACTCAAATATTCACTGTTCACTGTATACCTGTAACTCTACCTCTTCACTACTTTACTTTAACTGATGCTCTCAAACACTTTATTAAGAGACAAGCAATTCAAGTAATTAACTCTTGAGGAGTTCAACACAGCTGTTAACTGAAAGCCTGAATTCCAGGTGACTTTAGTCATCCATCAGGGACCACACAGAACCTGTACTCCTTCAAACCTCTCAATCTCATTTTATATCCAGGCTAGAGGAACCAACAGGATTTAAACTAGAATCTTCTTTTACTGTAATATATCTTCAATACATTTCCACACATATAAAGACTCATTAGATTTTGTATGAAATCCCAAAGAACTCATGCAGAACTGTAAGTGGAGGAGAGCAGAGGAGGCCGGACCTGTTGCTGTAGCGACTGTGAAGCTCTCTCATACTGTTAATTGCTCTCTCTACCCCACCGGAGTCAATCTCCCACTATCTCCTCCTTTACCCCCCCTCCCCCCCCCACTCTCTCTTTTCATGGCCCACTGAGCACCTGATGCCTGACTGTCCACCCACTCTCCTCCGAGTCTCCTCTGGAACCCAAACACCACATCTAATCTCCTCCAGAACTCCTCTCCAGCAGCACTGGTTCTGATTCTGTCTTTTACGGTGAAAAGAAAAGAGAAAAACATATTTAAAGAAGCGTTTTTCTCCTGCTTCTGTTATCCTTCTGGAGTAATTGTCTCTACTGTCTCAGGAATACTAGATTCTGGAGCACGTATGGCCACCACACCTCATCCCTAACTCCTTAAGTCATCCAATCTAGAAGTAATGGATGGAGCTCCATCATTCCACACAGTACTAAGAGCTTTATAACCCTCTATATCCGCTATCTCACTTTAGGCATGTTTCCAATAGCTTAAGCTATTAGTCAAGCAATGGTAGACATTCAATGGCAGGCCAACGTAGCCCCAACGTCAAACATTGGTTGACACCCAACGTCAGGCAAATGTAGACCCAATGTCAAACAATGGTTGGCCCCCAGCATCAAGCAATAGTAGACACCCAACAGCAGGCCAACGTCAAACATTGCCTGGCACCCAATGTCAGGCCAACGTAGTCCCAACGTCAAACATTGGTTGACACCCAACATCATGCCAATGTAGACTCAACATCAAACATTGGTTGGCACCCAACCTCAGGCCAATGTAGGACCAATACGTCAAACACTGGTTGACAACTAAAGTCTGGCCAACATAGGCCCAATGTCAGACATTGGTTGGCAACATCAGACCAACAAAGTCCCAACGTCAAGCAGCAGTAGACCCCCAACATCAGGCCAAAGTAGTCCCAACATCAAACATTGATTGACATCCAATGTCAGGCCAATGTAGTCCCAACATCAGACCAACAAAGTCCCAACGTCAAGCAACAGTAGAACCCCAACATCAGGCCAAAGTAGTCCCAACACATCAAACACTGGTTGGCACACAATTGATCGGTGCACTATAGAGTGCAAAAAAATACGGCCCTAACTCTCATTATTCCATAACAATTATACTTTTTTACATTTTTCACATTTTCTTTTTTTATCCCAATTTCTCCCCAATTTACAAGGCCAATTACCCAACCCACTCATTAGGACTCCCACCTATTACTAGTGATGCTCCAAAACACCAGGAGGGTGAAGACCAGCGCATGCCTCCTCCGATACATGTGAAGTCAAACTCCGCCTCTTTTTGAACTGCTGCTGATAAAGCATTGCCGAGTAGCATCACAGCGCTAATGTTTGGAGGAAAGTGCAGCGACTCGGTTCCGAGAATGTGGTTTAAATCCCGGTCTCTGGCAGCTGATGGCAAGCTGCATCACCGGGATTTGAACCACTTTTTCACATTTTCTATACTAATTATTTAAAAAATTATCTTTATATCTTATACGTAGATTATTTGATGATCTTTTAAGTCATTTGGGCCATAAAAAGTGGCCCAGTTTATCTGACTCCACCCCCAGTTTTGTGTGCGCTGAGCTGAAAGTGCAGATGTTTGCCTTCTCACAGCAAAACAGAGTATTCACCAGTAAAACCCCGGCGCTGCCAAAACACACGCAAGCAATAATTAGCCTGAGAGAGCAGGAATTCCCCTCTGAGTGTAAAGCGGATTAGTTACAGGGATCAGAGTAATTGGTTAATAACAGACTGTCACCCTCGCTATCGGCCCGCTGTGTTTATATCCCTGTAAAATCCACCTGCATCCTGCAGTTTCTCTCGCGAGGCCTTTCTCCTGACTCTCCGAGGCTCCGGGACAGGAGCAGGAACGCCGCGCTCTGATTGATCGAGTTCATTACGCTGGACGGCAGATTCCAGCATTACAGGAACGCTGCTGCAGAACCGCCGAGACGTTTATAAAAGAGCAGCCGAGAAACAAAGGCTGTTAAATCAGGCTGAGGAGTGTCTGTAGCTCGGGAAGTCCCATCCCGCATTAAAAATGAATGCCCTTCATCTTTCTTACACTTACACACACACACACACACACACACTCTTACAGTGTGTGACTTTCTCTGAGGTGTGTTTGAGTCAGCAGTTTGCTGAACTGTGGGAGTCTTTAAAGTGACAGTCCGTTAGTGTTTGGTGTTTTGGTGAAAAGATGTGTAAGATGCCTAAAAGTATGTTTAATGGTGTCAACCGATTTAAAAAATATCATCAAATTAATCACAACAATATTCCGTGATTAACTGCATTTAATCATATTTTTTCTTTCTAAGACACAAGTTTTTATAGTGTATATTTAAACATAAATAAAAGAACAAATTTAAGAAATGAAAATTAAATTGAAATGTAATTATATTCATATTAATGGTGTCTAAAATTAAAATACTAGTGTATACTAGTGTATACATATTTCACACATATGTTTGAGAGGAGATAAAGCCGTAACGTAGGGCGCTGGGATAAAAAAAAGGCAGTAAAAATTGAACAGAGAAATCTTTTTTTATTTTACTGTAAACCTCTCAGCTTGGTTTTAAGGATATCTGAATTAGAACTTAATTTGCTGAGTATTAAATGTTTAAAAGTGTTTCAATGAAAGAAATAATGACGTGTTACTGATTTTAAATAAATCACGTGCATTAACGCTTTAACCTTAATGGCCCTACTTTTAATTTATGCACTGTGGTTCAGTGTTCTTTCATTCCAAATAAATCTGGTGATTTTATCGTGTCGTATCTCTTCAGTTCTAATTCTGTACGCTCGGAGGAAAGCACAGTGACTCGGTTCTGATACATCAGCTCACAGACGCTGCCTTGTGCTGATCCACATCACCCTAGGAGTGATGAGGGAAAAAGAGAGCGTCATCTACTGTACTGTACCCACCCAGAGAGAGAGAGCAAGACCAATTGTGCTCTCTCGGGGCTCCAGCAGCTGATGGCAAGCTGTATAATCGGGATTCGAACAAGTCATCTCCCGATTATAGTGGCAGTGCTTAGCCTGCTGTATCTGTACCTTTGTACCTGTTTTCGCCAAACGTCACCAGACTGTGCAGAGGTGAGAAACTGAATGAGAGCGACAGAGCGAAAAAGAGAGAAAGAGACATTATGAAGCTACAGTTGGTTCCAGGAAAGACTCTTATGGTGCGGCAGGAGCGAGGGATGAGTGGAGAGACGGAGTGGAGGATTAGAGGAGAGGACAGCGTGAGGTGTTCTGTGCGTTTGGCAGCTGTAATGAGCGCTGAAGGGAGGCTTTGTGCTGGAGCTCCGTTCTGACCTGAGAAAAGCACAAAACAGAACAGAACAGAACAGAACACAGTGGGAGGATGAGCTGTGTGTGTGTGTGTGTGTGTGTGTGTGTGTGTGTGAGCCAAAACATTAAGACCACTTATTGTTTGTTCGATATCTTAGCTAACATGCCCATGTGAAACAAGGCCTCACTGTAAACCCACAATTAGTTTGAACTCAAATCAATTCTCTAAAGTCTGTTTAGGTAAAATGCCATATTTCCATACACTACTCAACTATTAATATTAATCATATTATTATTATTTGAGTTAAGGTAATATTTGTGGCCACATATACATTTAAGCTCTGGAAAAAAATTAAGAGAGCACTTCAGTTTCTGAATCAGTTTCTCTGATTTTGCTATTTATAGGTTTATGTTTGAGTAAAATTAACTTTGTTGTTTTATTCTATAAACTACAGACAACATTCCTCCCAAATTCCAAATAAAAATATTCTCATTTAGAGCATTTATTTACAGAAAATGAGAAATGGCTGAAATAACAAAAAAAGATGCAGAGCTTTCAGACCTCAAATAATTAAAAAAATTATATTCATAAAGTTTTATAAATTCAGAAATCAATATTTGGTGGAATAACCCTGGTTGGTTTTTAATCACAGTTTTTATGTATCTTGGCATCATGTTCTCCTCCACCAGTCTTACACACTGCTTTTGGATAACTTTATGCTGCTTTACTCCTGGTGCAGAAATTCAAGCAGTTCAGTTTGGTGGTTTGATGGTTTGTGATCATCCATCTTCCTCTTGATTATATTCCAGAGGTTTTCAATTTGCTAAAATCAAAGAAACTCATCATTTGCATACAAGGTGTGTCCCCCAGTTTCTGACACTCACCCTCAGTGTGTAGTCACTCCCCCAGCCTGCCTTTATGCTGTAGGCTGTAAGAACAAGCCTCATTTTTGTGAGCTTTTTTTTTTGCTATGACTGTTCACTCAAATCTATATTTTGCTTAAATTAAAATAGAAAAATAACACTAAATATGAATACAATTTTAGGTATAATTATTGTGCAAAGGAATGTATATAGCAAAACAAAAACTTTTAAATAATTAAACTAACTGACAATTAAGGCATAATAACTAAACTCAAGTTTTCAGTAAACATTACTTGAAGCAAAATTTGAAGCAAAAAATTACCTAATTATTCAGCCCACCTCAAACTTACATTGGTCCCATCTAGACCCCATTGGAGTGCAGTGTTATATGGGATGCTATGATGCTGTAGTCATGTTTTTTCTTCATTATCTTGTGTTAAATGAACTTTAGTGAGTGTTGAGAGGGTGTATGGGTGGTTGTTTGACTCTTATGATAAATCTTTGCTGGTTGAGTGCCACCTAGTGGCTGGGGCTGGAGGGCACGACCAGCCTTGGTAGACCAGGCTTTGTTATTTATGTCTTTAAAGCCAATTAAACTGACCTGAGCACCAACTACACACTTCCACTTATAACCACAGTCCTAGAACCCTTTCAGTGCAGTAAATAAATGAAAAACTTTTGACAAGAGCTTTCTCTGTGTATAATGAAGCTTTTAACCAGAGAAAGAACCATTTAAGCAACCAGGAGGTTCTATAAGATGTCAAGGTTTTATATAAAACCACAGCCTTAAATATAACCACAGGACACTTAAAGAACCATTTAAGTGAGTCTGAGACACAGATTTTAAAGAGAGAGAGAGAGAGAGAGAGAGAGAGAGAGAGAGAGAGAGACCTTTTTCTGGAAAGCAAAGGAAGGTCAAGGACAATACATGTTGAGTCATTTTCCATCTCTCTCTCATTCTCTCTCTCTCTCTGTCTCTTTCTGATAATGTCACTGTCTCTCTGTCTGTCTCTCTCTTTCTCTGTTTCTCGCTTCGTGTCTCTGTCTCCATTGCTACTATAATGTCACTGACTGTCTCTCACTCTCTCTCCCTCTCTCTATCTTTCTCTCTCTGATAATGTCTCTCTCTCTCTGTCTCCCTCCCTGATAATGTCACTGACTGCCAGTCTTACTCTCTCTGTCTCTCTCTCTCTCTGATGTCTCTCTCTCTCTCTGTCTCCCTCCCTGATAATGTCACTGACTGCCAGTCTTACTCTCTCTGTCTCTCTCTCTGATAATGTCTCTCTCTTTCTGTCTCTGTCTCTCTAATAATGTCATTATCTCTTATCTCTTTCTGTCTCTCTCTCAGATAATGCCACTGACTGTGTCTCTCTCTCTGTTCTCTATCTAGAGTTCTTATTCTCCCATCAATTTGTCCTCCATTTTCCCATAATGCCTCTAATAGAAGTGTGTGTGTGTGTGTGTGTGTGTGTGTGTTAATAATAGTGGAAACTCTGTGCTGTGCAGCTGCCGCCATGTCGTCTGTGTTTGTGCCTGATTGCATGTAAACAGAAAAAATAGACTGGACTATCCATCCATGTGTGTGTGTGTGTGTGTGTGTGTGTGTGTGTGTGTGTGTGTGTGCGTGTGTGTTGTGAGAAAGAGTGTGTGTGTGAGAGAGAGATACTATAAACTCATCTTCTCTTTTCACAAAGTGAAAATCTCATTATACAAATTCATCCACCTGCTCATCCACCAATCAGAACCACTTTATGAGGCTTCAGGGTGTGTGAGAGAGAGAGAGAGTGTGAAGGAAAAGGACAAAAAAGAGGCAAATGAGGGAGAAAGAGAGAAAGAGAGTGAGAGAGAGAGAGAGAGTGTGATAGAGAGAGTGAGAGAGAGAGAGCGTTAGTTCTAAGTCTAATAGAGGCATAAAATCTGGACTCTTTAATATTTGATTGGTGTAAAACTGCAGCCTGTTCTGCTCTCCACTGCTAATGACCACAACTAATCACACACTCTCAGCAGCAGAAGTGTCTGTGTGTGTGTGTGTGTGTGTGTGTGTGTGTGTGTGTGTGTGTGTGTGTGTGTGTGTAAATTCCCCCTATATACTGTGCAGTCTAAATGTAATGAGGACCTGGCTACCATCGTACATCCATTTTCTCAGTCCAGTGATACACAGAGACATGTTTCTCACCAAGAGGTACACTACCCAATCACAGCCTCTGAGAGTATTTTATAGGGCAGCAGGGGAAGCAATGTTACGCCCTTTTGCGGTTTCATTGGTGCATCCCCTTCTCCCAGAGCAAGAGTCTCAGGCAGCCTTCAGTGAGCTTAGAGCAGAGCAGATTGTTTTTAAAGCAGATGGTTTTCTACATTCATTTGTTTGGAATTAAATCTACAATGGAGCTAATATGTAATTGAATGAAAGTGTCTATACGGTTAATAATCACTGCAAGTCTACAGTCTACAGCAAGAGAGCACTTCAGTTTCTGAATCAGTTTCTCTGATTTTGCTATTTATAGGTTTATGTTTGAGTAAAATGAACATTGTTGTTTTATTCTATAAACTACAAACAACGTTTCTCCCAAATTCCAAATAAAAATATTGTAATTTAGAGCATTTATTTGCAGAAAATGAGAAATGACTGAAATAACAAAAAAGATGCAGAGCTTTCAGACCTTAAATAAAGAGCTCAGAAATCAAGATTTGGTGGAATAACCCTTTTGGTTTTTAATCACAGTTTTTTTTATGCATCTTGGCATCATGTTCTCCTCCACCAGTCTTACACACTGCTTTTGGATAACTTTATGCTGCTTTACTCCTGGTGCAAAAATTCAAGCAGTTCAGTTTGGTGGTTTGATGGCTTGTGATCATCCATCTTCCTCTTGATTATATTCCAGAGGTTTTCAATTTGGTAAAATTAAAGAAACTTGTCATTTTTATATGGTCTCTTATGTGAGGTAAACTTTAAAACAAATAGAACCGGCTGGTTGGATGATTGACTTCTCTGGGGATCAGGAAGTCTGGATCAGGGAATTGCGTGCATTTGTGTTTTGTGTAAAATGATTTAAAATTAAAATACAGCTTTATTTCTCAGCAGTGCTGTTGATTTCTTCACACTGAGTGATTATCTCTTCAGTCTGTGAGGAATATTTACACACAGGACCCCCTCAACGCTGCTTTGTAGCTAAAGTCAGAACCGCGGGAGTAGGCCTGAGGCTGTGATGGAGAGCGTTTCACAGTCTTTCCCTCATTAAACATCAATTTAAGACCCATTATGGGATGCTGGATTGTTGCAGGAGCCTATTAGCATACTTTATATTGTTACGGATAGTTGGCTGAGGTGACGTTACTCCGCGATCTGCATAAAAAGGGCATTTGGTAATCAGTCACTGAGCTGCTAACCTCTTTAATCTGTGTTGTGATGGAGGTTAGGTGGTGTGGGGGGTGGAGGAGGGATGGGGGATGATGGGTGTTTAGGATGGCAATAGAGATGCCTCCAGTTTTCCATTTGGAATTCATAATGGTGGTGATTTCTCGCAGCACACGGCCATCCATCGGCGTGATGATCCGCAGTGCGGGAGCGCACCGATCCGCTGAGCCGGGCGTGTTGGATTTGTACAGCAGCACATAAAACATCAGCAGCTTCCAGCAGACCGGCAGTAAAGGAGATGTATGGGGTTGGGGAAGATGTTCGGATTAGAAGAAGGGACACCTGCAGAATCCCAAATCACCTGAATTTAACATCTTCAGTACGCTAGATAGAGCTGAGCGGAAAGCCGAGCCGGTGGAGTAGCAAAACCCACCACAGCTAACAGACCACCTGAAATATATAGCGTATAAGAGTGTACGTCCTTAATAATGCATTGAGTACTTGAGTACTTGGTTCTTCAAGGGATCTACAGTAAGTTTGGAGAGACAGTGTGGCTTTAATTTACTCTAGATCTCTAAATTCTTAAATTCTCTGCTAAAACTGAGACAAAAACTGAAACTAAGCTGAGCTAAAGGCTAAAGCTGCTGTTTCCATGTGGGTCAGCCAGACGTCTTCCTGTAGCAGTTTTCTTATCTTTGCCATTTGGTATTAGAATGAGCCAATTAGTGCAAAAACTAAATTATAGCTTTACACAGTAAGTGAATAGTCTCGTTTCAAACATAAAACTTCATTAGGATCTTAACCTGGACCTTAAATCTTATTCATGTTTCTTTCTGGACTGGCTTTAGAAACTTCGCTTTGGGATTATACTTGGATTTCTGCATAAATTGGCCATTATATGTGTTCTGATCTTCATCTAAGTCACAACAATAGACAAACACAGTCTGCTTAAACTAATACCACACAAAAAACTGCACGTTTCAAAGTTTGCAAAAGATCACCTGGATGTTCCACAGCACTACTGGCTGAAATCAAAATTGAGGTGAAATCAAAAACGCTATGTGTGGAGAGAAAAGGCACAGCGCACCATCATCAAAACCTCATCCCAACTGTGAAACATGGTGGAGGGGGCATCATGGTTTGGGGCTGCTTTGCTGCCTCAGGGCCTCAAAGAATTGCCGTCATCAACAGAAAAATTAATTCCCCAGTTTACCAAAAGATTTAGCAGGAAAACTGGCTGTAGAAACTTCTGACTGGGATTCCCACCATCCTGTTTTAATTTAATTGAGTGTAATCATGTCAGATATCCACTACATGCTGCGGAGAGACATCTATATCTTCATAGGAGACCAATAGCTCAACACTTTAAAAAAGTGTCATAGTTCAGAGAAGCAGAAATGTACTGTCTTGAAATTGAAGTTTTAAAACCTCTGGCAATTTACTGCAAACTTTTTGTAATTTTGTAGCACATCTATTGGTCCATTCATTATAAAATTTGTATAAAATATTTAAAAATTATAAATCTGGATTCCTGCTTTGGTGAACGGCTTGTGTTTATACTAAACCCTGAAGCAGTTTAAACTGACATGCCAAAAGCCATGGGACAGCGGTATGTAAATCTATTATAAATTTGTTTTCCACTGGATGGCTTGGGAACTCCAACACCTCTTTAAGTTGTGAAGTTGTGCAGGTATTTAACATTTTTTGGTAATTAGTGTCACGTGTTCACCTGGAACATATCATAGAAGGCTAATATTATCACCCACAGTGGACAGCACACGCAGTCTGTGGTAATGATTGTAACCAGCAGCGTTTGGCTAAAATTGTCCACATAATCATTTTTCACTCCAGTGTTTTTTAGCTTCTAAGGGAAATGGCAAAATCCATGGTGCACAATACCAGTTTCTGTCCCAAGACTTATGGCATGTCAGTGTGGCTGGGGTACTCATGAGGAAGGGCTTTAAGGGACTTTTCTATTGGTCCATTCATCATAAGAAAAACTGTCAGATTGGCTTTAATAATGTAAAAAAGTAAGGTTTTGCTCCAGCGCTCTGTAAATAAATCTCTGTAATATGAAATATATTTGTATTGTGAAATTTCCCTCTAACAGAGCCTGAAACTGAGAGAGTTTAAATTTCATCTCACACTCAAATCAGCCCAGCTGCAGAGGAAGAGCATTAATTACAGCCCACACACAGATCTGTTCTGACAGGCTCTATAAATTATATTGGAAGATGAAGAAGATTAAAAACCAGCTCCTCTAAAATACATCCTGTAACAAAGTGAAAACAAGCTAAAACTAAACTCAGAATAAAGTAAAGGAGCAGCGAAGCACTAATTAAATACAAACAGTTCTATAGCGCTCCAGCTTAGGGAATAGTGAAAAAGGGGTGTGTTTATGTACCAGTTTCAATCCCTTTTAAAACAAGCTCTGTCACAAGAAGCACAAAACTCATTGTTTGAAAGTACTTACATCTTCCTTATCTTCTGACTTGCCACGACCAGTAGGTACAGATCCCTCCCTCAGACAAAGTCTGCTGGCTAATCCTTCTGTGTACTGTCCAAAACTCTCAACCAGCATTTCTTCAACTGATCTAGTGGGCGGGGCTCTGGTGGGGGTTAACAGGTGACGGGCGGAGGTTCTATGCAGGTTTTCTTATTTTGACATCACAATAAGGGAGGGAGCCTCCAAACGGCTCATAGAAGCAAATGATTCCTGACATCAAACTCTTTCAGCTGATTAACAGAAAACAGATGGATGGATTTTATTTTGCGCTTGGAGTGTTTATAGTCGGGTGGAAATTCAAAAGCATTTTTTTTGCCAAATATGTCCCCTTAAAGGGGTGGGTTTCTATTGCCTATAGTAATAGTATTCTGTATTGCACTCCAATGCAGAGAATATAGATTAGGACACATTTCTGTTTCCTGTAAAATGTGTTTATATAGTGCTCCAATGTAGGTAATTTGTCTAAAATTGTCATCTATAATATTATTATATATATAATATAGAACCTGGAATTCAGGCTTTCAGTTAACAGCTGTGCTGAACTCATCAAGAGTTAATTACTTGAATTTCTTGTCTCTTAATAAAGTGTTTGAGAGCATCAGTTAAAGTAAAGTAGTGAAGAGGTAGAGTTACAGGTATACAGTGAATAGTGAATATTTGAGTAATGTTCGAATCCAGATTATGAGAAGCAACAACTACTCAACTAAATAAAGAAAAAAATTAAGTTTAAGAAATGAAGGTCAGTCAATCCGAAATATTTTAAGAACTTTAAAAGTGCTAGATACATGTTAACAATGTAAATAACATGTAATAACAGTGTAACTACTGGTAAAGTGCATATTGTTACAGATTAATAACAGTTATACAGGTTATGAAAATATGCATGTGAATAATGCTCAAAAATCTAAAGCTGTTGGAGAAATAAAATGTATACACAATAGGTCAGGGGTCAGCAATTAAGTTTGGCTGCGGGTCAGATATTTTCCAAGCTATTAAATATTCTGTTTTGTAAAATGAAGTTTAATGGGATGGAGCTACAGACTATTAGCTCTTCAGACCAGAGGGTTGTTGAACCCAATTGCAGAACAGTTGATCTCAAAGCAGGTAAACCCAAGAAGGAATAAAAAAATAAAAAATAAACACACCTCTCCTCACGCGGGATCGAACCCGTGTCGTCAGGGTCGCGGTCCTATACTCTACCACTAACACTGCACCGGCTAGTGAATTGGGACACAGCCAGGAAAAAAAAAAACGCAGTTATAAGGAGATATGGAGCCCAAGAACAGGTGAAAAAATGAGAACAAGCGGAAACTAAAGTCACGTCGAGCGCAACAGAGAGAGAGAGACAGGAGAGGGATGTAAACAAAAGCTCACCAGAGAAGCATTTTATTTTTATTTTTTTCATTATCGTTTTTTTTATAGATGTTTCATGCATATTGCCGACCCCTGCTATAGTGTATACATTTTCTTGTTCTTATTAGTGGGCCAATGTAGGGAATAACTTTATTAATTTGCAAATTTCCAACACCTACAGAAATCGTGTTTAATCTGGAAGATTAATGCAGATATTCTGGTCATTTCGTAACTCTGCTCTGCACTGTGTGATTCTGGGTGATAGTGGTGAAAGTGGTGTGAAAACTGTTGAGTGCAGAGTGTGAAATTCTAAAGGGACGTTTTGGAGATGCTAAAGTTTCTCAGTAGTGCTCAGTAGTGCTCTGGTTCACACTCGTCCCCTGTCCCTGCAGAGATTCTCCTCTCCGGAGTGTTGAGCGGCGCTGCAGTAATGGAGTGTTTTATAGCTGCTGTCAGGCTGTAATGTAGGACAGTTCCTCCCCTGATCCTCCGCCGGAGCTCAGACAGGCTGCGGGGCTTTCTGCTGCTCCCAAAAACACCAAGATCCTTCTGAATCATCGGCCATTTAATTTTAGTGCCCTTTACTGACGGAAGCTTCTGCTGTCTGTGTCCCAAAATGACCTTTAATACAGCCTATAGATGTGTATTATAGTCGAAAGTTACATTAATCTTAAATTCAGTGTTTTTTTTTCATTATTTTAAAATGTTCTGCATTGCAGATTAAAACTAAAGTCAAACAAATCAGAATATGTTTTATATTTTATATTCTTCAAAGTAGCACCTCTAGATTAGATGATCAGTTTTGCACATCTTTGCTGCATTCTTTCATTCAGCTTTATGATTTAGAGTCACCTGGAATTCAGGCTTTCAGTTAACAGCTGTGCTGAACTCATCAAGAGTTAATTACTTCAGTAATGTTTTAATCCATATTATGGCATAACTGCTCAACTAAGTAAAGAAAAAAATACTTTTAGGGCTAAATGAAATAAAACATGAAGGTCAGTCAATCAGAAAAGTGAAAAAAAAAGACCATCAAAAATGTTATGATGCAAAAAAGACCATCAAAAACGTTATGATGATGAAACTGGCACTCATCAGGACCACCCCAGAAAAGTCCTGTTGCTCACCAGATAAGAGAGCCTAAATTGTTTGCCTAAGTTTGTTTTTAACAATTTTATTCATTTATAATGTAGTTTTTGTAAATTTGCAATTATGTAACTCATAGTTTTGACTGGTTCTGTATAGTAATAGATCAGACAAAAGAAACGCAGGTAACAAAATAGTAATAGTAATGTTAGGGGGGCTCCGAATGGTACAGCGGCCTAAATGCTGCCACTATGATCAGGAGATTGCATGTTCGAATCCTGTTCATGCAGCTTGCCATAAGCTGCCGGAGCCCTGAGAGAGCACACCCAATTGGTCTTGCTCTCTCTGGGTGGGTACAGTAGTAGATGGCGCTCTTTCCTCTCATCACTCCTAGGGTGATGTGGATCAGCACAATGCTGCATCTGTGAGCTGATGTATCGGAACCAAGTCGCTGCGCTTTTCTCCGAGTGTTAGCGCTGTGATGCTACTCGGCAATGAAGTTCAAAAAGAGGGCGGAGTCTGACTTCACATGTGCTAGTCTTCACCCTGAGTGAGTTTGTTGATTTGTGCATGCATTTTTCCACTCTGTATAAGTCTGTTCTGATTTGATATTTGATGATATTTAATTTGTGTTTTTACTGTTTGTAGCATTTTTCTTGATCAGGCTTCCAGTGCAGCTGATTCCCTTGATTTCACGCCAGTTTCTAAAGGCGACAAACTGCAGGAGTGTGACTGCAGCTTCAGGATCAGCAGTATTTGGGATTTTCTGCTTGTTCTTGTTTTCCGTCCCAGCGGGCCAATTCTGATGACCTGAGTGAGCCTGTTTAGAGGCTTAAAAGTTTTACTGCGGCTTTCCAAAGAGAGAGAGAGTGTGTGTGTGTGTGTGTGTGCATTGTCAGCAGTATCAAAGCACACCACGGCCAGAGACAAAATCTATTATTGTGTTATTAAAAGCCTCCCTCTCTTCTCCGCTCCGAGCAGCTGTGAGGTTATAAACTCTTATTTTGTTCCCAACCTTTTGGGTCTTCGGTTCTGCTGGCGTTCCCGTTTCTCATGCTCCGGAATTCCCACATCAAAGCAGCTCTAATCCCGAGACTTATCAGCGGGATGCAGGAGGATGCTCAGCTCTCAGCCGGAGTGTGTTTGTGTTCTTTCTCCACAATTAGAGAGAATCTGAATGATAGCAATTATAGCAGAAGCGACGATCGCTCGATTCCTGTCTTCCTTTAATAAAGCAGATTAAAGAGGCGGGAAGGTGGAGGACTGATTGATTGAGACTTTTCTTTTAAACTCGACATAAACGCAGATAAAGAGCACAGAACTGATCCACAAAAACAAGCTGCTCTGACATGTGACTCATCGACACCTGTCTCACATCTCTCCTACCCGTACCTGTCTCACATCTCTCCTATCAACCATGCGAAATGCCATAGCAACAACAACCACCTACCGACACCATATCAACCATCTGGAATACTATAGCAAAGACCTAGCTACACCATGTAAGACAGGTGGACAGATGTGGGTAGTAGAAATGTAAGAAAAGTATGGGTAGGAAAGATGTGAGACAGGTATGGGTAAGAAAAATGTGAGACAGGAGGACATGTATGGGTAGGAGATATGTGGAACAGGTGTGGGTAGGAGAGATGTGCAACAGGTATGGGTAGGAAAGATGTGAGACAGGTGGACAGGTATGGGTAGGAGATATGTTGAACAGGTGTGGGTAGGAAAGATGTAAGACAGTTGTAGGTAGGAGAGTTGTAAGACAGATATGGGTAGGAGAGATGTGAGACAGATGTGGGTAGGAGAGATATGAGACAGGTAAGGGTAGGAGAGATGTGAGACAGGTGTGGGTTAAAGAAATATGAGACAGGTGTGGGTGGGAGAGATGTGAGACAGATATGAGAAGGAGACATATTACACAGGTCTCGCATCTCTCCTACTTACACCAGTCCAAATGTCGCACATCTCTTCTACCCATACCTGTCTCACATCTCTCCTACTCATACCTGTCTTGCATCTCTCCTACCTACACCCGTCCAAATGTCGCACATCTCTCCTACCCACACTTGTTTCACATCTCTCCTACCCATACCTGTCCTTTATCTCTCCTACCCATACCTGTCTCACATATCTCCTACACATACCTGTCTCACATCTCGTCTACCCATACCTGTTTCACATCTCTCCTACCCACACCTCTTTACTACCCATATTTATATATCTGTCTCACATCTCACCTACTGACACCTGTCTCATATCTCTCCTACCCACACCAGTCCACCTGTCTCTCATCTGTCTCTCTCACACATCTGTCTTTCTTGCATCTACATCTGTTACACCTCTCCTACTCACACCTGTCTCACATATGTTCCTCACACACAATTTTCCACCTGTCTCACATCTCTCCTGTGCACACTTGTCTCACATCTCTCCTAAGCACACCTGTATCACATCTTTCCTACACATACCCGTCTCACATCTCTCCAACCTACACCAGTCCACCTGTCTCTCATATTTTTCTCTCACACATCTGTCCTTCTTACATCCATATCTGTCCCACCTCTTTTACTCACACCTGTCTCTCACATGTGTTCCTCACACCCGGTTGTCCACCTGTCTCACATCTCTACTTCCCACACCTGTCTCCCTGTAATAATGCAGATTAAGGAGCTGTGAATGTGGAGAGTTGATGGATTGCAGGCAGACAGACTTGTTTTTGCAGAAAAGCAGATAAAGCTCAGAGACTCGTCTCACTCTTCTTTGTTCTGAAAAGACAAAAGAAATGAGACAAAAATGTCTGACTCATTTACATGAAGAACAAGGATGACTCTGCGCTTCTACTCTTTTTATCAGTGTGTTCAGTACAGCTGTGTAAAAGACAACTGTCTTACATTTCATTCTCACCTGTCTACACACCTGTCCTGTTCACCTATTCCAGCCATACCTGGCAACCTGTCTTATATCTGTCCCTCGAATTCAGCTGTCAACCTGTCTTACACAGGTACCACTCACCATCTGTCCACCTGTCTCTCATCTCTCCATCCACACTCGTTAATCTGTCTCTCATGTGTCCTTGTCACATCTGTCCCTAACACACCGTTTCTCTAAACCACACCCATCTGTCCATTTGTCCCATTTCTGTCTGTCTTTTTCATGCTTCCACCACCTACAACTGTCCCCCTGTCCTCACATCTGTTCACCTGTCTCACTTCTCTCCTGCCCACACCTTCCCCGTTTCTCTTTGCTCTTCTCACATCTGTCCACATGTCATCTCTCCTACCCACCAGTCTGTCCATCTGTCTCAGCTCTGTCCCTTTCACTTCTGTCTCTCCTGTACCTGTGTCTTGTAGAAATACTTGTGAATTGAACTAATTTGACCTGAATCACACTTGTAATGACAATTCAGGGTAAAAGAGTCACACTCTGCTGCTCTGAGACGGAGACACAGAGATGATGTGTGATCTGTGTTGGTAGGTTTTTGCTATGGTATCCCAAATGGTTGATATGGTGTTGCTAGGTGGTTGCTATTTTGTTGTTTAATGTTTGCTTAGTGCTTGATGTGGTTTTGCTGTGGTATCCAAGGTGGTTGATATGGTGTTGCTAGGTTTTTGATATCTTATTCCAGATGGTTGATATGGTGTTGCTAGAATGTGCTTTGGTATCCCGGACGGTTGCTTTGGTGTGGTGTGGTATCACAAGTTGTTGATATGGTGTGGCTAGGTTTTGCTATGGTATCCCAGATGGTTGATATGGTGTTGCTAGGATTATGCTATCTTATTCCAGATGATTGATATGGTGTGGCTAGGTCTTTGCTATGGTATCCCAGATGGTTATTATGGTGTTGCTAGGTTTTTCAATGGTTTCCCAGATGATTGCTTTGGTGTGGCTTGGTTTTTAATGGTATCACAAATGGTTGATATGGTGTGGCTAGGTTTCGCTATGGTATCTCAGATGGTTGATACTGTGTTGCTAGGTTTATCAATGGTGTCCCAGATGGTTGATATGGTGTTGCTAGGTTTTTCCTATGGCATTTCAAATAGGTGATATGGTGTGGCTAGTTCCTTGCTGTGGTATCCCAGATGGTTATTATGGTGTTGCTAGGTTTTTCAATGGTATTCCAGATAGTTGATATGGTGTTGATAGGTTTTTCGATGCTATCCCAGATGGTTGATATGGTGTTGCTAGGTTTTTCCTATGGCATTTCAAATAGTTAATACGGTGTGGCTAGGTCTTTGCTGTGGTATCCCAGCTGGTTAATATGGTGTTGCTAGGTTTTTCGATGGTATCCCAGATGGTTGATATGGTGTGGCTAGGTCTTTGCTGTGGTATCCCAGATGGTTGATATGGTGTGGCTCGTTGGTTGTTAAGTGTGTGCTTGGTATGGTGTTGCCAGGTTTTTATGCACAATCTTTTGCAATCTTTTGTAAAAAACAATACATACATTCTTGACTGATTACCCCATCATACCCTGCCCCCCCCTTTTCTTTCTCTCTCCCTCTGTCTCTCCCTCTGTCTCTGTCTCTCTCTCTTTCTCTCTCTCTGTCTGTCTCATCCCATTGTGTTGCTATGGCAAAGGCCTAGTGGCTGCCTGTAGTCATGGTGACATATCAGTATGGGGGGTGGGGGTTATGATTATATTAATAATTCTGCATAAATTAGAGAAATTACAGTAGGACGACTTGTCCTGGCTTTAGGTCATCATGTTCTTCATCTCTCTCACTCACACACACACTCTCTCTCACACACACACACACACACACACACACACATACACATACACGAGAGAGTGACAGGCTCTTTGTGTTTATATTTTTAGAGGACAAACTGTTTTAAAAGTTTGAAGCAGAAAAAAGACTTCAGAGCAACTTTTAAGTAATGCTTAACAAACTGTGTGTGTGTGTCTGTGTGTTCATGAGTGTGAGTGTGTGTGTGTGTGTGTGTGTGTGTGTGTTTATGAGTGAGTGTGTGTGTGTGTGTGTGTGTGATATTTCAGTAATTGCTGTTAAAGCTGGACAGTGTGTCTGAGCTTATTTAAATTATATAAATAGCTTATTCTAATACACACTCACATCTGAACTTTAATTATATTCACAAAATAACACACACACACACACTCACACACACACACACACACACACACACTCGCATGCACACATTGCAGCCTATCTCTCTGTGTTTTTATACTGTTAACTTTAACTTTACTTTTAATTGACTGAATCATCTGCATAGAGAAGGTGGAATCTGCAACAAATTCCATTTAATCCAGTTCAGATTCAGCACTTACTTTAAATTCAGCACTTTAGTATAGAATCAACTTAAATTCAGTATTCAGAATAGAATCCAGTTCAAATTCAGCACTTCAGTATAGAATCAAGTTCAGATTCAGCATTCAGTTCAAATTCAGTATTTCAGAAAAGAATCAAGTTCAGATTCAGCATTCAGTTCAAATTCAGTATTTCAGTATAGAATCAAGTTCAGATTCAGTATTCAGTTCAAATTCAGTATTTCAGAATAGAATCCAGTCAAATTCAGCACTCAGTTCAAATTCAGCACTTCAGTATAGAATCAAGTTCAGATTCAGCATTCAGTTCAAATTCAGTATTTCAGTATAGAATCAAGTTCAGATTCAGCATTCAGTTCAAATTCAGTATTTCAGTATAGAATCAAGTTCAGATTCAGTATTCAGTTCAAATTCAGTATTTCAGTATAGAATCAAGTTCAGATTCAGCATTCAGTTCAAATTCAGTATTTCAGAATAGAATCCAGTCAAATTCAGCACTCAGTTCAAAATCAGTATTTCCGAATAGAATCCAGTTTAAATTTAGCACTTGGTTCAAATTCAGTATTCAATTTAATTCAATTCAATACAATTTAAGAATAGAATCTATTCATATACAGTGTTTACAGTGTATACAGTGATTCAAGTAAATCATGTTACATTTAGTGTAAGCTGAATTCAAATTAAGCATTTATAAACTGAACATTTCACAATAGATTCAAATGTATTACAATTCTCTGTTGCAAAATTGAATAAAATCAATTTGAATCGGTGTTTTGGCATTGAGTCAAACTAATTCAAATTCAGCATTTTACAAATGACTCAAAATAGATAAAATGTAGTGTTTTACTTGAAATTCATTTAAAATCAGATCAAATCAATTCAAATTAGTTTTATGAAGTGTATTATTTTATAATGAAATCAAATCAATTAAGATTTAGAATTAAATATACTCAACTTTTTACATTTTACAATAGACAGGAGTGTTTCAAAATCAGAACAAATCAATTTACATTCAGTCTTTTGTTAATTCAAATTCAGAAGTTTAGAACCTATTTAATTCAAATTCATTCCACACTTGATAACCAAATCAAATTCAGCAAAATGAAATTAAATGAGTTCAGATTTGGTAACAGTAACCTTGCTGGTGTGAATCACAGATAAATACTGGAATATAACAAATGACAGTATAACTTACACTCAATACAAGCAGTTCAGTTAGAGTCTGTTTAATTACATCTGCACAGAGATAAAATACAACAATAATCAAATTATTAAATACAAGCCTTTATATACAGCTCTATAAATAATAGCACACGTCTTTACACTGACATATCCTCTCAGGTTATATCGGGTGAGGCTCCAGCAGTGATTGGCTGAGGTGACCCTGCAGCCGTTAGTAAACCGTCTGAGCTTCTCAGACACAACAAAGACCAGTTTATTATTAATATCCATCAGCAACATGAAGACTGTACAGAGCGTCTGAACCGGGTCACGGTGAATACGGTCCATCAGCTGAGTTACAGTAGCTTCTTTAGTTTATACTGGAGCTACGAGGCTAATGTAGCTAACAGCTAACAAAACCATAACCATCACCCAGTAGCAAAGATATAGTATTTTAACAGAACTGTAAAATATTTATATTGTATTTGCTGCATAAGAATTATTATATTATAAACACTGGTGCATTGTTACGGTGCTTTTTTTTAACAGTGTGTATAAAGGATGTGACTGAGACAGAGTTAGCACAGTGAAAATACTCTAGCTGATGTGGATTAGATGTGAACATCTCTAACTGCTGGCTAGTCCCTGGAGTCTGAGGGGTCCTAACAGCCACAATAAAAGCTTTAGGCCAGTCTGAGAATGCCAAATTAGGGAGAAAATAGGAAAAAAATTGAAATAAAATTATATTAAAAAACTTTGCTTTCCACCATTACTACGTTCAGTGTTAAAGCAGCTTCACACTGCACAAATATATACACACTAGTCTGAAACACAGGATATTATTTTTGTATTTACTTTCTAGCTGCGCCAGACAGTTCTGACCAATAAGTGGAGACAATGTGGTCACATGGTTTGTTGTGAATCATTTTGTTGCTCTTGCATTTAAACCATAAGAAACCAAAGGGGGAAAACTCTGTAAGTTGACACTGCGAACTTTTTAATCCATTTACTCTAGGTCCTGACAAATCGACTACATTTGGAGTAACTTGAACTTTGTAACCCTTTATAACCCTTACCACCTTGGCGTGCCAACATCTCTTAGGCCTTAAGCACAAACTGAAACCCATAAAAAAAAAATCAGCAGGTTCTCCATCTTCAACTTCGTTGTTTTTTTCGTTTGTGTTTTGTGTCTGTTGTAACTGACTGTGAACTGTTGTCAGATTTTGGTTGACGAAGCTTCAGCGGTGAGTTTATAGACAAAAAAAGAAACTGTCCCAGGAACAATCAACTCAGGCCGGTCACACCCAGGCATGGAAGTCCCGCCTCCATTTAAAGCCCCGCCCCCTGTACCAGGCTCCCGAGATGGGTTGAAAGTACAGCAGTAGGCGAAAGCGCCTCAGCAGGCCACAGAAGATTGCGGCGGCGACCACGACCAGCGGTGACATCATCACAAAGCCGAGGATGATGAGGGCGGAGCAACTGTTGTCATCAAGGTAACGGCAGATAGCAGACGGGGACGCGAGGACCTGAAGGAGTGGAGGTGTTGGGTTAGTTCAGTGTGGGTGTGGGTGTGAGAAAGTGTGTGTTGGGGGGAATTAGTAGTGTGTGACAGCTTCAAGATAAGAGCCGGCCCTAAGCTGTCAATAAAGCCTCTGAGCTGCCAATCAATTGCCACACACACTCACACTCACACACACACAGACACACACACACTAATACACACACTCCAGCAGTTCATTGAAATCCAATTTACAGATGCTGAAGGGAATTAGAATTCTCCAGCCAGAATCAAAATAAAAAGCCGCAAAACACTAAACAGCATGCACACACACCTTGCCTGTATGTGTGTGTTTGTGTGTGTTTGTGTGAGTGTGTGTGTGTGTGTGTGTGTGTGTGTATGTGTGTTTGTGTTTCTCTGTGTGTGTGTGTGTGTGTAAGGGCTATATATCACAACTGTCAAACCATGCATAATTTTTTTCTTGTATTAAATTCCACTTCTTCATAACCCTTTAAAATAAAACTGACTGTTTCTATTACTGTCCCTTTAAGGCTGATATATGTAAATGAGCTCTGTTCTGATGGGCTGGGCTGTGTTGAGCTAAAACACTCCTGACATCTGCAGTATGAGCGGTGGAGATAAGATGTTGCAGGTGGACTGAATGGAAATAAATTGTAGGCTAAAAAGTGGGGCTAAAATGAGTTAAATGAGTAACTGCTGTAGGCTGAATGGGTGGGACTATAAACTGCTGTAGGATGAATGGAGGGGCTATAAACTGCTGTAGGCTGAATGGGTGGGGCTATAAACTGCTGTAGGTTGAATGGGTGGGGCTATAAACTGCTGTAGGCTGAATGGGTGGAGCTATAAACTGCTGTAGGCAGAATAGGAGGGGCTATAAACTGCAGTAGGCTGAATGGGTGGGGCTATAAATTGCTGTAGGCTGAATGGGTGGGGCTATAAACTGCTGTAGGCTGAATGGGTGGGGCTATAAACTGCTGTAGGTTGAATGGGTGGGGCTATAAACTGCTGTAGGCTGAATGGGTGTGACTATAAACTGCTGTAGGATGAATGGGAGGGGCTATAAATTGCTGTAGGCTGAATGGGAGGAGCTACAAACTGCTGGAGGCTGAATGGGTGGGGCTATAAACTGCTGTAGGCTGAATGGGTGGGGCTATAAACTGCTGTAGGCTGAATGGGTGGGACTATAAACTGCTGTAGGCTGAATGGGTGGGGCTATAAACTGCTGTAGGCTGAATGGGTGGGACTATAAACTGCTGTAGGCTGAATGGGTGGGACTATAAACTGCTGTAGGATGAATGGGAGGGGCTATAAATTGCTGTAGGCTGAATGGGAGGAGCTACAAACTGCTGGAGGCTGAATGGGTGGGGCTATAAACTGCTGTAGGCTGAATGGGTGGGGCTATAAATTGCTGTAGGCTGAATGGGTGGGGCTATAAATTGCTGTAGGCTGAATGGGTGGGGCTATAAATTGCTGTAGGCTGAATGGGTGGGGCTATAAATTGCTGTAGGCTGAATGGGTGGGGCTATAAATTGCTGTAGGCTGAATGGGTGGGGCTATAAATTGCTGTAGGCTGAATGGGTGGGACTATAAACTGCTGTAGGATGAATGGGAGGGGCTATAAACTGCTGTAGGCTGAATGGGAGGGGCTATAAATTGCTGTAGGCTGAATGGGTGGGGCTATAAACTGCTGTAGGCTGAATGGGTGTGGCTATAAACTGCTGTATATATATGTGTGTGTGTGTGTGTGTGTGTGTATATGTGTGTGTGTATCTCACCCGTGAATGGCAGAGGAACCCTGTGTACAGCAGCAGGACTGCGGGCAGCAGCACTAGTGTAAAGACTCCGGCCATCAGCGTCACACACACTCCGGTCAGCGCTAGGTTCCACAGCACCAACCCTAAACCCCAACACATACACTCACAGCGTCCACGCCGAGACCCCCACACACTCCCGTCACAGCGCGCCACGGGCGGGGACAACATCCGCACCCCCTCACACAGCCCAAACTCATCCTCCACCTCCTGCTCGTCCTCCACACCGTCATCCACCTCCATCCCACACATCCTGCAGAGAGAGGGAGAGAGAGAGAGAATGTAAAACCACAGAGAAGGTCTGATTAATTCTGATAACTATAAAGCACATTTAATATTAGAGTATTACAACTGTATCACTATTATACACGGGTATATTAGAAATGTACTAAGAATTAAGGTTAAATATATGTGATCTATTTGCATCAGAGTACAAATATGTGTGTATTCCTGTCTTTTGTAGGTAGCACACTCCTAGCACTCCAAGTTGTTGGGTATAAAAATATGTTTTAATATACTGCACTATAATTTTTAGCGTGTTACAAATTTACTTTAAATTTTAGAAATTTAATTTAGTAATTTAATTTACTTTCTAAAAAGTTACATGATACTTTAAGTAAACAGTTATTTTTAACCAACTTTGCTAGAAATTTACAACAATATATTTGGAAACAAGCATTGTAGAAGTATACTGAATTACACGAAACTACACAAAAACTACATAAAGTACAAAAATCAGTATATTTACAGCATACTTAGACATTTCTCAATATATTTTAAGTACAATTAAGTATATATTTTTTTTCACCAGGGTATCAGAACCGAGTCACTGCGCTTTCCTCCGAGCAATGCTGCATCAGCAGCGGTTCAAAAAGAGGTGGAGTCTGACTTCAAATGTGTCGGAGGAGGCGTGTGCTAGTTTATACCATCCTGGTGTGTTGGGGCATCACTAGTGATAGGGGGAGTCCTAATGAGTGGGTTGGGTACTTGGCTGTGTAAATTGAGGAGAAAATGGGATAAAAAATTATATGAAGGAAAATATTGAAAATGATCAGGTGCCCAAACTTTTTTTTTCATATCACTGTACAGAGCTAATGATGAAAGCCAGAAACAGGTCTGCAGATACTGAAGTTAAGGTGTGAAAAACCTCTTATTAAATGAAGGTGCAACTCCTGGGCGTTTGGTAAAAACCCAACTATTCCAATCTCATCTTATATTTAGGATAGAGACTCCAACAGAGCACTAGAGCCTCCTTTTCTTTAGTACTGTTTTCCCTAATAAAGGTTTTAATCTTCAAGCCACTGTAATATTATAATCAGTGTTGGGTACGTTACTTTGAAAAAGTAATTAGTTATAGTTACTAGTTACTTCTCCAAAAAAGTAACTGAGTTACTAACTGAGTTACTCCACTATAAAAGTAACTAGTTACCAGTAAAAGTAACTATTGCCTTACTTTTGTGTTACTCGCCCCCGTAAACCTCACCCCCCAGCCCCCACCTTCTCAGAGCGTGTTTCATAAGCCAGATGAATAGAGTGCACGACAGCAAAGACAAGTACCTGCATAGAGGTTTATCCATGACAATTTTTTCGTTCTGGGACTGTGCACTTTGACCAAGTGAAATAGTGTCGGTATTTCCATCTGAAAAAGGCTGCTTTGCCACTGGAGTCCTCCTCTAAACACACACCTATTTTCACTGATTGGCTGAAGACGTAATC
>NC_064431.1:31612500-31692500 GCF_023375975.1 Astyanax mexicanus
CAGCTCCTGATCGGAGTCTTAACACACCGTCCCGTTTCACACACTCAGCGCTCTGACCAGCCTGTCAGCTCCAGAGAGAGAGAGAGAGAGAGAGAGAGAGAGAGAGAGAGAGAGAGAGAGATACAGAGAGAGAGATGTGGGATACAGAGAGAGAGAGACAGAGAGAGAAAGAAAGAGAGAGAGAGAAAGAGAGAGAGATGTGGGGTGCTACATCTCAGAGTACATGTTAATGTGTGTTGGGCTTAAAATGAGATGCTATAAACTGCTCCGCTTTTCAAATCAAGTTCCACCACACAGACACACACACACACACACACACACACACACACAAAGGCTAATGGAGCTGCTGTCATTCTGATGCCAGAAGCAGATGTTAATGAGCTTTTCTTTTTTGTGTTAAGTCTCTCTCACACACACACACACACACACACACACACACATAATGGGGGAAAGGAGCAGAAATCATTTTCCTCCTTTTGACCAAGACCATTATTCTTGTGTCACTTTGTATTCATAGGATGTGTGTGTGTGTGTGTGTGTGTGTGTGTGTGTGTGTGTGTGTGTGTGTGTGTGTGTGTGTGTGTGTGTAAAAGAACAAACCTATAAGAACAGAAAAAGCAAACCCACTTACTGTTAAGAGTTGGTTCCTGAGGTATATGTGGAAACTTCTTATATGATTATATACATGCCTCTCTCTCTCTCTCTCTTTCTCTCACTTTCTCTCACTCACTCTCTCTCTCTTTCTCTCTCTCCGAAATGGTAGAGATCAAAATGACTGAAATAACAAAATTATCCTTAAATAATGCAAAGAAAACAAGTTCATATTCATAAAGTTTTAAGAGTTTAGAAATCAATATTTGGTGGAATAACCCTGTTTTTTTATTTGTATGCATCTTTGCATCATGTTCTCCTCCACCAGTCTTACACACTGCTTTTGGATAACTTTATGCTGCTTTACTCCTGGTGCAAAAATTCAAGCAGTTCAGTTTGGTGGTTTGATGGCTTGTGATCATCCATCTTCCTCTTGATTATATTCCAGAGGTTTTCAATTCGGTAAAATCAAAGAAACTCATCATTTTTAAGTGGTCTCTTTTTTCAGATCTGAATATATATAGGTTTAAAAGCTTGAACAACAGATGAGCACCACATGTTATGTTAGCATGGGGTCCTCACCACTTAGTATCTGGTGCTTAGTATGTGGTGCCCACAACTTAATATTGAGTGCTTAGTATGTGGTGCCCACTACTTACAATCAGGTGTTTAGAATTTGGTGCTCACTACTTAGTATTGGCTGCTTAGTATGTGGTGTTCACTACTTAGTATGTGGTGCCCACCACTTAATATCTGGTGGTGGATATCTGGAATTTGGTGCTCAACACTTAGTATGTGCTGCACATAATACACATCAATATTATTATTACTCATGTTTGCTGACTCAGATACAGAGTATATTGAGATGTTTGATGATGCTCTTATATACAAATATATATTTTCAGTATTTATCAGAACCGGTCGCTGCGCTTTCCTCCGAGTGCACTGTGAAAGAGTCTGACTTCAGATATATCAGAGGAGGCATGTGCTGGTCTTCCCCCACCCTGTTGGGGGCACTGCTAGTGATAGAGAGAGTCCTAATAAATGAGTTGAATAATTTATTTTCAAAACTATGAATAAAATTAGATAATATTTTGCAGCAGGGATGTTTATATAGACTATACAATCATCTTCACTCCGTGCTGTTCTGGTAGGTGGAGGAGCTGCTAGGTGAACACACTTGTGAAAAGCTGTGGGGTGAAATTTCCAGAGTGTCGAGAGCCTGATTACCTAACTCTGCAGTGAGAGAGAGAGAGAGAGAGAGAGAGAGAGAGAAAGATGAAGGAGGGATGAAGGGAGAGAGATAAGGAGAGGAATAGAGAGGGATAGTTACTACAATAGTGGATTGGCCACCTCACAGACCCTCCCATTCATCCTACAGCAGTTTATAACCCCTCCCATTCAGCCTACAGCAGTTTATAGCTCCAACCATTCAGCCTACAGCAGTTTATAGCTCCAACCATTCAGCCTACAGCAGCTTATAACCCCTCCCATTCATCCTACAGCAGTTTATAACCCCTCCCATTCAGCCTACAGCAGTTTATAACCCCTCCCATTCAGCCTACAGCAGTTTATAACCCCTACCCTTTCATCCTACAGCAGTTTATAACCCCTCCCATTCAGCCTACAGCAGTTTATAGCTCCAACCATTCAGCCTACAGCAGTTTATAACCCCTCCCATTCAGCCTACAGCAGTTTATAACCCCACCCATTCAGCCTACAGCAGTTTATAACCCCTACCCTTTCATCCTACAGCAGTTTATAACCCCTCCCATTCAGCCTACAGCAGTTTATAGCTCCAACCATTCAGCCTACAGCAGTTTATAACCCCTCCCATTCAGCCTACAGCAGTTTATAACCCCACCCATTCAGCCTACAGCAGTTTATAACCCCTCCCATTCAGCCTACAGTAGTTTCTAACCCCTCCCATTCAGCCTATAGCAGTTTATAGCTCCACCTTTTCAGCCTACAGCAGTTTATAACCCCTCCCATTCAGCCCACAGCAGTTTATAGCCCCACCCATTCAGCCTACAGCAGTTCATAGCCCCACCCATTCAGTCTACATCAGTTTATAACCCCTCCCATTCAGCCTACAGCAGTTTATAACCCCTCCCATTCAGCCTACAGCAATTTATAGCCCTACCCATTCAGCCTACAGCAGTTTATAGCCCCTCCCATTCAGCCTACAGCAGTTTATAACCCCTCCCATTCAGCCTACAGCAGTTTATAACCCCTCAGCCTATAGCAATTTATAGCTCCACCCATTTAGCCTTCAGCAGTTTATAGCCCCACCCATTCAGCCTACAGCAGTTTATAGCTCCACCTATTCAGCCTACAGCAGTTTATAGCCCCGCCCATTCAGCCTACAGCAGTTTATATCCCCACCCATTCAACCTACGTCAGTTTATAGCTCCTCCCATTCAGCCTATAGCAGTTTATAACCCCTCCCATTCAGCCTACAGCAGTATATAACCCCTCCCATTCAGCCTACAGCAGTTTATAGCTCCTCCCATATCAGCCTACAGCAGTTTATAACCCCTCCTATTCAAGTATCCTACTGCTTTTTATTAAATAAAAAATACAATAATAATAAAATAAAATCTTAAGGACTGCTGCTGAGTAAGTGGGGCTGTTTGAAATGTGTTGACAATCTAAAAACTTAAAAAGAAATTAAGTGGATTATGGTTTATAATTGTGGTCTAAGAAAAGGGCTCTTCAAATCCAGCAGCACTGCAGCACAGCTGACGTTCCGAACTCTAATGGTCTTTTCTGAGAAAGGTTTTGTGACAATAACAGTAATTTTTAGAAGTCCACTTCTCCCTCCATCTCTCTCTCTCTCTCTCTGTTCTTGCTGCGTGGGTTTGGGTTCCTGACAATAATTTTTTAGAGGAATTGATCAATTTGTCTAGAAGAAAAAGAACATCATGACATCTAATCTCCCTCTTCCTCTCTCTCTCCCTCTCTCTCTCTCTCTCTTTCTCTCTTTCTATCTCTGTCTTTGAGAAGTCGCGAGATTAGAGAAATGTAATTAGGCCTTCAGAAAGAGAGGAGCAGAAAGAAAGAGGGATTAAAGAAGAAATCGAAGGACATGATGGGTATTAAAAGATATTTGGACAATCTGTTCTCTCTGAAATGAAATAAAAGAGAGGCTTATCTCTTAAGTCCTGCTCTCTCTTTCCTTGTTCGGCTTTTTCCTTTTTTACATGTCATATAAACTATATAAAAAAAAGATGTTGTCCTTCATATTTACAAAGAGTGATCTCTGTTCTGATTGGCTACCCAGTTATGTGCATGAATGAGTTTTTGGGTGGAGCTAAACCAAATCTTAAACTGCTGTAAGCTGAATGGGTGGGGCTATACACTGCTGTAGGCTGATTGGGTGGGGCTCTAAACTGCTGTAGGCTGAATGGATGGAGCTATAAGCGGCTGTAGACTGAATGGGTGGAGCTTTATACTGCTGTAGGCTGAATGGGTGGGGCTATAAACTGCTGTAGGCTGAATGTGTGGGGCTATAAACTGCTGTAGGCTGAATGGGTGGAGCTAAGCTGCTATAGGCTGCAAGGTGGGGCCATGTCAGAGTGGGTGGAGCCTCTACAGCTGTGGCTGCATCTCAACCCGCACGCTACAGCGCAAAACAATGAGTATAAGAAATAATTAATTGTTAATAATATTAATAATGATAAATAATGGAGCTATTTGACAAAACTGTGATAATGTATTGTGTAATGTATAATTCATAGTACTTAATCCTGTGTGTTTGTGTGTGTGTGTGTGTGTGTGTGTGTGTGTGTGTGTGTGTGTGTGTGTGTGTGTGTGTGTGTGTGTGATGTGAAGAGCAGTAGTATGAGAATCAGCATACACTGATAATGATAATGATAATGAATCAAGTGGCTCTGTTTTGGGTTTTGCATGTGTAAGCCACACTGCCCCCTGCTGGATGATCTGTGAATCTGATCTACTTCCACTGGCCCTGTTTAGTCACACTGTGGGCTTGTCTAAGTGTGTGTGTGTGTGTGTGTGTGTGTGTAGTTCTGAACCATATAATAACTTCTCCCAAAGGCAAAGTCAGTCGTATCAGACTGTAATAGTCGTCTAAAACACATCAATATTTGCGTCCAAATATTAAGAGTAAGATAGTAGATAGTAAGATATTATTTGGGTTTGTAGTAACAGGGCTAATAAAAACATTGTTAATAGTAACAGGGCTGATAGTACCAGTGCTGATAGTAACAGAGCTGATAGTAACAGGGCTGATAGTAACAGGGCTGATAGAAACATGGTTGATAGTAACAGGGCTGATAGAAACATGGTTGATAGTAACAGGGCTGATAGAAACATGGTTGATAGTAACAGGGCTGATAGTAACAGTGCTGATAGTAACAGGGCTGATAGAAACATGGTTGATAGTAACAGGGTTAATAGAAACATGGTTGATAGTAACAGGGCTGATAGTAACAGTGCTGATAGTAACAGGGCTAATACAAACATGGTTGATAATAACATGGTTGATAGTAACAGGGTTGATAGTAACAGGGCTGATAGTAACAGGGCTGATAGTTACAGGGCTGATAGTAACAGGGCTGATAGTAACAGGGCTGATAGAAACATGGTTAATAGTAACAGGGCTGATAGTAACAGGGCTAATAGAAACATGGTTGAGAGTAACAGGGCTGATAGTAACAGGGCTAATAAAAACATGGTTGACAGTAACAGTAATGATAGTAACAGAGCTAATAGAAACATGGTTGAGAGTAACAGGGCTGATAGTAACAGGGCTAATAGAAACATGGTTGACAGTAACAGTAATGATAGTAACAGGGCTGATAACAGGGCTGATAGTAACAGTGCTGATAGTAACAGGGCTGATAGTAACAGGGCTGATAGAAACATGGTTGATAGTAACAGGGCTGATAGAAACATGGTTGATAGTAACAGGGCTGATAGTAACAGTGCTGATAGTAACAGGGCTGATAGTACCAGTGCTGATAGTAACAGGGCTGATAGTACCAGTGCTGATAGTAACAGGGCTGATAGTAACAGTGCTGATAGTAACAGGGCTAATAGAAACATGGTTGACAGTAACAGTAATGATAGTAACAGGGCTGATAACAGGGCTGATAGTAACAGTGCTGATAGTAACAGGGCTGATAGTAACAGGGCTGATAGTAACAGGGCTGATAGAAACATGGTTGATAGTAACAGGGCTGATAGAAACATGGTTGATAGTAACAGGGCTGATAGTAACAGTGCTGATAGTAACAGGGCTGATAGTACCAGTGCTGATAGTAACAGGGCTGATAGTACCAGTGCTGATAGTAACAGGGCTGATAGTAACAGTGCTGATAGTAACAGGGCTAATAGAAACATGGTTGAGAGTAACAGGGCTGAGAGTAACATGGCTTAGAATAACAGGGCTAATAGAAGTATAGTTGATAGTAACAGGGCTGAGAGTAGCAGGGCTAAGAGTAACAGGGCTGATAGTAACAGGGGTTTTAGTAACAGGGCTGATGGTATTAGGTCTAACAGTTACAAGGTTGGTGGTAACAAGGTCCATAGTAAAAGGTCTAATAGGAACTCAGCTAGATTTTAATAACATCACACCTATAACCACATTTAATGCTAATAACTCCCTCCAGGGTTAACAGTATGCTGCTACCCCCATGTTCCTAAATGTTAATGATGCCCCCTGGTGGATAACTGCAGTCTGCAGTCTCTGTAATCTACAGGCTGAATGTATTGGGACATCCACTTATGCTAAAAGCATGTCATTTGCATAATGCAAATGCAAATTAATGAGGTTATTCTCTCTCACATCTCACTCTCTTTCTCCTGTCTTTCTTTACTTCTCTCACTCCAAACGATTCATCTTTATCTTTCTGTCACTCGTCCTTAGCATTTATTTATCCCTGTTGCTCTGACTCTTCTCCCTCTTTCTCCACTGTCTCTCTCTTTCTTTCCTCTTTATCTCTTATTTCCTCTCTTTTTCTTCTTTTTTATACCATGTCTCACTCATCCCTCTCTTTACTCTCTCTCTCTATCTGCTATAGCCACTGTTCTGAGTGTGTGCTTGAGGGGCTCTTTACTGTCATCGAGCACTAATGGACCACACACACACACACACACACACACACTCACTCACTCACATCACTTTCACAGTCGGGGTATTGGCTATTTACAGTCCGTCTCTTATGGTTGCCATGGCTGCGGCCCCACAGTTCAGTCCTCTGATGTGACCAGATGGCCTTTTCATGTTCAAAAAGTCAGCAATCATCATAATCAATTTACACACAGCATTGTTTGTGTGTGTGTGTGTGTGTGTATGTGTGTTTGTGTGCGTGTGTGTGTGTGCGTATGTGAGAGTGGGTGTAAGTGTGTGTTGTTTAATAAAAGAGTGTGTTGTCAATACAGATTTCCAGTGACCTACTTTTAATTCAAGGATGTAAGAAATATAAAGTTGAGCTCTGAGTTCACTGTAATGATGAGTTCAGAGACAGTGTAACAGGACTGAGAGTAACAGGGCTGATAGTAACAGGGGTAATAGTAACAGAGCATATATTAACAGTAGTGACATTAACAGTGCTAATAGTAACAGGGCTAATAGTAACAGGGCTAATAGTAACAGGGGTAATAGTAACAGGGGTAATTGTAACAGGTCTAATGGCAACATAGCTGAAAGTAACAGGTTTGATAGTAACAGGATTGATAGTAACAGGGTTGATAGTAACATGGCTGACAGTAACAGGGTATATAGTAACAGTGGTGATTATAACAGGATTGATAATAACAAGGCTGATTGCAACAGAGCTGATAGTAACAAGGTTGATAGTAACAGGGTTGATAGTAACAGGAATGACAGTAACAGTGTTTATAGTAACATGGCTGATAGTAATGGGGCTATTAGTAACAGGGTTTTAGTAACAGGGTTGATAGTAACAGAGCTGATAATAACAAGATTGATAGTCAATAGATTCTTCTGATATGCAACAAAACACTGAAGCACACAAACACTTTGATTAAAGTATTTATTGTGTTTACAGAGGCATACATTGGTGACATACAGCTTCAATAATTAAGCCACAGAGAGAGTGTCTGTGTGTGTGTGTGTGTGTGTGTGTGTGTGTGTGTGTGTGTGTGTGTGTGTGTGAAAGAGAGAGATAGAGAGGTTTAGATTGTGTGTGCATTCATGGGTGATCATATATATTCATACATATCTCTTAATACTCAAGTGTATGTTCAGCATTTTCAATAGAAATTAGTGGAAGTGTGTGTGGATGTGTGTGTGTGTGTGTTGGCAGTGGTGGACAGGAGTACCCAAAAGTACCTTATTAGATCAAATAAGATAGCAGATGTGTCTGTTAGCATTGCAGCTAAACCCCTGCAGAGGTCTGCTGTTAGCATCACAGCTAACCTGTTCCAACCTTGCCAAGCTGAGCAATGGTATCTGTTAGCATTGTGGCTCTAATCCTGTTGGGACCAGTTGTTAGCATCACAGCTAACTGGCCCAAACCCTTCCTTCTCTCTCCCATAGGTCCAGATTTTGTAGTTTTATTCTGCGAATCATCAGTGACAGGGCTAATGATCTTAAAAACTGTATTTCATAGAAAGAATCTGGTACCATTTTAAAATAAGACTACCTTTATAAAGGGTTTATAGATGATTTACAATTAGTTTATTAATGGTTACTAATTAGGTTGTAAATGCCTTAAAATCATTAATAATCAGTTATAACATACACGTAGAAGCGGCAACAATGACCTGTTGTTTGCCAAATAGTGAACCCACAGCCATCTATATTTCAACGTATGTGTTATAACTGATTATTAATGATTTTTAAGGCATTTACAACCTAATTAGTAACCATTAATAAACTAACGATATACCCTTTATAAAGGTAGTCTTATTTTAAAGTGGTACCAAGAATCTTTTATAGAAGAACCCATCTGTTTGGTTTTGTGAAAATTCGCTGAAGCTAATAGGCTAACGCTCTAATAGTCTAATTATAGCCGTTAGCTATCTGAAGAGAGCCGTATACAGTGTTTACCTGTTTATTTCACAGCCACTCAGCTCTGTGTAATTCACCTGCATGTTGACCTTTCATCATAGTGTTAATTAACGTTCACACTGGAGTGATTTAATGAGCTCTTATGAGAGATGAAGCCCTGTGAGAGGTATCACAGCTTTCACACAGAGAGTGAGTGAATTAGGCAGCTTATATTAATATAAAAGCAATATAAAAGTATTATAAAGATTATTAAACACTGTACTGGGGGCTGTACCCTAAAAATGTTTATCCAATTATCAATTCTATTGTTTATGGCACTATTCTATTGTTTTTATTGTATTGTCTAAAGCCCTAATCTGGATAGGATTGCAGTAGTTTCTCAGGTGTTCTGTGGTAATTTTCTCTTTTATGGGGGTTTTTATCCTCTGTGATTTTAGATCTTTGAGTTTCGTCTCCTCTCGTTTAATAAAATAGCTATTTGTCCACTGCGGCGCACTGTTATTACACCTTGGGAGCACGTTTCCATGGAGATCCATGCTAAAAACACAACATTGAGTGGAAATGGAGGAGCTACTGAACGTGATGTCACGTGACAGAAAAAGGAAAAAAAACATTTCAATTGCAGTCCGGATGCAGGAGTTTTATCACTGAGTAGAAGTGAAATTAAATTTTTTCACATTTTGGAAACGTTAACATTAAAAGTAACATTCCCTACAAAACTAAAAATGAAAACACTGACTCAAGTGACGTTGCAGCGACGTTACCAGAACTTTCTAAGAAGATACAGAAAACATAACTTATTGAACGTTCTAAGAATGTTAAATGTAACATTCAGAAAACGTTTAACTAACCAAAAGTTGCCACAATAATGTTAGCTGGATAGTTTTATCAAAGTGTTTATTCTATTAAGTCCATATAATCACATACAGGTCGACTTTTATACCATAATAACATTATTTTTGAAAGATTTGATGGAATATTGAGGAATATTAGATTTAGTGTTAAGTATTATGGGATATAATTCAGGGAACACTCCTCTACTTTCACTGTACTTCGTCCACCACCGCTCTACTCTGTAGGAGTGTGTGTGTGTGTGTGTGTGTGTGCACTACTTAAGGCATGTCATTCCAGCTTACCCCCCCACTGAGAGCACAGGAGGGCTCTGATTGGTCAGCAGCGAGCAGAGACAGCTTGTGATTGGTCAGTATGGTGCAGAAGGTTTCTCCTAAAGAAGAGTGCTATTTTTAAAAGTGCTTTAAATTCGCCAAGCGAGAGAGAGAGAGAGAGAGAGAGAGAGAGAGACGGGGGAAGGTATAAAGAGAAAGAAAGAGAAATAAAGAGAGAGAATGAAACGATAGAACAAAGAAAGAAAGATTAAAGATAGAGAAAAAATAAACAGTAATAAAAGGAATGTGTGTTTAGCGCAATGCTAAAAGAGAAAAGGAGGAGTGGAGGAAATCAGCAGGATTCCCACGGCCGTCAAAAGTTTGTGGACACCAAGCTTTTATAATGTGTTTAACAATTTTGCAAAAATGTACCATAGCGACCCTTTAAACCACCCAAAAAAATAAACATTTCTGTCCTTTAATCCATAGAAATCATGATTTCTCATTGCTGGTCTTCTAAAAGCCTCTTTACCTCGAGTGATTTGGGGTTTATAAGGTGAAATTTGTTAAAACTAAATAAAAAAATGAAATAAAATTAATGATAATAATAACAATGCACCCAAATAATGCATTAAAAAGCAAAAACCCAAAACCAAACCTACAATAGGTCAATACACATTACAGCCACCCCTTTTTATAGCCATGTTACTTTGGCTTTAAGCTCAAACTCAAAAAATAATTAGTTTTTATTTGTTTTATCTGCTCAACTTTATTTATTTGTAAATATACATAATTTAATGCATTTCTAACCCTACAGGCTATTCTAAAAAATTTTAGTATTGGGCAATAAAGAGCTGCTTGAAATTTTATAAACATTTTCTAACCTTTAAAAAACGCTTTAACTGTGGTTATTTGTGCCTCTGCAGCTCCTCTCAGATTCAGCTGTGCTATAGGCGAGGATGATGTGTCTGAGTACTTTGGTACACAGACACCTCATCACAATATGCAAATCAATCAATCAGTAACACCGCCCCCCTGCTGACATCCAAACATCTGTGTCTCACCACTATCAGAGGCGCTGCTGCTGCAGCTCAGCCAATCAGCTCTCCCTCCTGCTCCGCCTCTAAACCCATACATCACCCAGTGCCCGTCTCAAACTAGCCCTCTCAAATTTTTTTTTTTGCATTTTTCAAATTTGAGCTGAGGGTAAAGTCAGCAAAAATCAAGGGGTTCAGTGCCCCTTTAAGGTTTTAAGTTTTGTGTTTTGCTTTCAGGACTAAAAAGAAAGAATATTTTACAGGGATTTTCAAGCTGCATTTGTTTTGTCTTTTACATGTTTTGAGGAAAAAATGGCAACATTACAAAGTAGAAAATACTTTGTTTGAAATGTGTAGCAAAAAATTAAAACAAAGCATCTCGATTTCATCTTATCAAAGGTTGTGGACAATTAAGCTGATGGACAATCAGAATGTTGAGCAATATAATGCATCCAATCAGAACAGAGCTCATTTTCATATATCTATCTATATCCATCTACATATATCTAACTCTATCTAAGAGACAGTGTGTTTAATTGTAATGGATAATTTAACAAATAGCTGTTTTTAATTCGTTTTTACGGTAAGTGCATTCCCAGGCTAGCTAGCTCTAGCTCCCCCTAGTGTCCTAGCTGTTAAATTAAGTATATTTTCACTGAACTGAGAAAGAAACATATTAGAAAATCACCAATAGAATATCAATTCAAGGTGTCCGCAAACTTTTGCCGGTCAGCTCGCTAAAGGAATCAACGTGGATGAAAGTGGGCGGGGCTGGATTTTACCCATCATCCTCCCTCAGGTGTGTGTGTGTGCGGGTGTGGCTCGGAGTGTGTGTGAGTGTGCTGAGGGTGCGGGTCCGTGTGGGAGTGTGAGTGTGTGTGTGTGCGTTGTGTGTCAGACGTAGACGGGGACTCGGCGGCGCCCTCTGCGGGGAAAAGCTGCATTAGCGCCCCCTCCTGACCGCTCTCCTTACTGCAGGACTGACAGCTGCAGTGCAGGATTCGCTCCACCAGCTTATCCACCCGCGGCGTATCCGCACTGCCCGGACACTCCAGAGTCACCTGTGCACACACACACACACACACACACAAAATGTATAAATGAACAAAACATCATTACAACATAACAGATGCAAGCAATGCAACGTCAAACTGAGGGAGCACCCCTTTATTTCTGCATTTAAAAAAAGTCCAACAAAACTGTTATCAGAATCCCCCTTAAATTGGCTCCTCCCACTTGTTGCTGACAGTAGCCAACCAGCCAGCTACGTCATTCCTGCAGCCGGCAAAATATAACTTCAGCAATAGTAAAGCGATGGAGTTTTTCCATTCATTTTGCTTGTATCCCCCAAATGCCTTGAAACTGCCCTGATGATACTAGGTTCTGTCCCATGACTTTTGCCATGCTAGTGAAATGTGAAATATTGAAATATTTTGAATGTTGTGAAAACACTACTTCTAGGGCACTATGATCGGGAAATCGTTGTTTCGAATCACAGTCATGCAGCTTGCCATCTGCTGCCAGAGCCCCGAGAGAGCACAATTGTCCTTGCTCTCTCTGGGTGGGTACAGTAGATGACGCTCTTTCCCCTCATCACTCCTAGGGTGATGTGGATCAGCACAAGGCTGCATCTGTGAGCTGATGTATCAGAACTGAGTCGCTGCGCTTTCCTCTGAGCGTTAGCGCTGTGATGCTACTCGGTAATGCTGCATCAGCAGCAGTTTGAAAAGAGGCGGTGGCTGACTTTACATGTGTTGAAGGAGGCTTGTGCTACTCTTTACCGTCCTGGTGTTGGAGCATTACTAGTGATAGGGGGAGTCCTAATGAGTGGGTTGGGTAATTGGCCGTGTAAATTGGGGAGAAATTGGGATAAATTGATACAAAAAAAAAGTAAAAACTCCTTCTGGCTGACAGAGGTTTAGCTTTGCTCATTCACAATGATGTTATATGGAGTGTTTCCAGCTGCACTCCTCTCAGAATGGAGGCTGCAATGTAAAGCCGCCCAATAAGAAAATAGCTCATTAATTATACACGGTATATTACTCCTAAATACACAACATGATTCATTTTAAGGAACCAAGAAATTATTTTTAAAACTAAAACAACTATAAAAAAGTGGAGTTTACTAATAAAAACATGAAGAATGAAGAATGTTTAAGGATCGTTTAGCAGTGTTTTGAAAAGTTTCCAGGAAGGTTAGGCTGTAAACCTTACAGAAATAATGTTCCAGGATTATTCTGAAAACATGTGACATGATAATGGTTTGCATCACAATGTTATTAAAACATTTGTCAAATGTTTCTCACACCTGTGTACACACACACGTAAACATACAAAATAAATAAATAAACAATACATCACAGAATAAATGAATGGTATATAAAAAGACCCCAAAATTGTCTCTACAGGACGATTTGATTGCACCCAGAGCTTCAGGTTCTTTTGGTCAGTGCTTCCCCATAGAGATTATACAAGCCGGTCCCAGCCACCTTAAATCACCCAGCTGATTTAAGTCATTAGAAAGAATGTCCAAATACTTTTGACATGTAATGTTAATACACATATGGTCTAATTTGAGTAAAATAGCAAAACAAATTCAAACCAACTAAAAGTAAAAGGATGATATGGTCTTATTTTTGGGGATATGGAGCCCTCTAGTGGCCAGCCTGTGTACAAAACACACTGTGTGTAGTAAATAAAATGCCAATAGTGTGCTAGTCTCTCTCTTTACTAAGTTAGATTTGGTTTCACACTGCAGTTTAGCAACTGATGGATGGATGGATGGATGGATGGATGGATGGATGGATGGATGGATGGATGGATGGATGGATGGATGGATGGATGGATGGATGGATAGAGTACAATAAGAGAGCAAAGTAAGAAATATAAGACTCTAGACTATAACAATCTAAAACGAGATTTAAAAATATATACATAAATATTATATTAAATATTAAAATACAAAAACTATACAAAGTGTGGAAGTAATCAGTCGTAGATATGAGGTAGTTCAGTAAAAGAATAAATTAAGTATAGGAGATAACAGGTATCAGCAGATATGACAATTGAGTGCAACTGAGAGTTACACAGCTGCTGATTCTCTCTGTCTTTCCAGCCATCTATTTGTATTAGTTTTACTCTATTAAATTGATTAAACCTGTCTATTATCTATTAACTATCTATTAAAGGTTTTCCACCAATCAGATGAACTATTTAAGCAGTTAGATGCATGGCTGGACTCACAGTTCCATACAGAACCGGCTGATTAATAAAAAAAAAAATACAGCCATTCTATAAGCCTTTAAGTACAAACACACTGACCTCATGTGCCCTGAGTTCAATACAACACACACACACACACACACACACACTGACACACACACACAAGTAGGTATTAGAGAGTGTGTGTGAGCAGGAGTCTGTGATTTGTGTGTGTTTGGTGTACGCATGTGTGTGTGTGTGTGTGTGTGTGTGTGTGAGGGGGTCTGTAGTGTGTCAGGTACAGAGCGGAGCTCCAGCTGCTGCATTTCAACACAGCCTCATAAAAAGCACTCAGACCTGCTTTAGTCCATTCATAAATCAGCACACGTCCTCACCACACACACACACACACACACACACACACACACACACTACACTCACACACACACTGCTCTGATGTACACGGCGGTGGACTTTAATGCATTTCTTGTTTTAAAACAGAGAAATCCAGACCTGAAAACCTGCAGACCACCCTGATAATACACACTCCAACCCCCCACTATATAACATTACAATAACCCCAAATAAACAAATATAAAGTTAGTGATCAGTGAGAGTATCTACCTGTAATTATTTACCTATATATAACATTAGGATACTAAACCCAAATAAACATAAAGAATAAAGTTAGTGATCAGTGAGAGTGTCTACCTGTAATTAACTTTATATAACAATAGAATAAACCTGAATAATGTTATATAGAGTTAATTACAGGAAGACACTCTCACGGACAACTGACTTTATGTTTACTTGGGTTTATTCTAATGTCATATAAAGTCCGTGGTCAGTATGAGTGTCTACCTGTAATTAACTCTATATAACATCAGAATTGATAAGATTAAAATAATTAGAGGAAATAAACTTTACTCACCACCTCCCACTGTGTCTGAGCGGGCATGCAGGAGTCACAGTGCACCAGAGACTCTGTGGACTGGGGGAAAGTGTTCGGCACACTGTAGCTAAAACACTGTCCTAAACACGCCCTGCAACACACACACACACACATACACACACACACACACACACATACACACACACACATACACACACATACACACTGTGATACATATACAAGCTTAGGCAACCTAAGAGGTTTAGATCTGATTTACTGGATCTAGCATCTCCGATAAGGCCTGGGGCTCGTCACTAAATGTAATTTGGAACCGTCAGCTGAATCTAATTTCCCAGCTTTATAAATTCACTGACTCTTCAAACCTTCTTCTACTAACACTCATCAACCATGCTTCCCTCTACTGCTGGTTTCATATCACAGAGTCACATTTAGAAAAAGTTAAATAGAGTGAAAGTTATTCATTACTCAATTTGTCCCGTATTTTTCCTACGGTCCCTAAAGTGATACTCTGCACTGAACACTTGAAGAAGTGAGAACTGCGGTATTGTGCCCCAATCTTGGTCAAATATACTCTATATATATACTAAACATATATACTATACAAGTTAAGTTTAGTATGTTTGAACTGCACTAAATGTAGGTATTAGGATAAATATACAGCTCTGAAAAAAATAAGAGAGCACTTTAAAATGATGAGTTTCTTTGATTTTACCAAATTGAAAACCTCTAAAATATAATCAAGAGGAAAATAGATGATCACAAACCATCAAATTAAGCTAAACTGCTTGAAGTTCGCCAAAAGCAGTGTGTAAGACTGGTGGAGGAGAACATGATGCCAAGATGCATAAAAACTGTGATTAAAAACCACAACCAAATATTGATTTCTGACTCTTAAAACTTTATGAATATGAACTTGTTTTCTTTGCATTATTTGAGGTCTGAAAGCTCTGCATCTTTATTGTTATTTCAACCATTTCTGATTTTCTGTAAATAAATGCTCTAAATGACAATATTTTTATTCTGTATTTGGGAGAAATGTGTTTTTAATTTATAGAATAAAACAACAATGTTCATTTTACTTAAACATAAACCTATAAATAGCAAAATCAGAGAAACTGAATCAAAAACTGAAGTGGTCTCTTCATTTTTGTCCAGAGCTGCATATTAACAGCATTTTAAATGTAGGTATTGTGATATTATACACTGAGGAGGCCGAGCTACAGCCATATACAGCTCTGTAAAAAAAATTAAGAGACCACCTCAGTTTCTCTGATTTTGCTATTTGTAGGTTTGTGTTTGAGTAAAATGAACATTGTTGTTTTATTCTATAAACTACAGACAACATTTCTCCCAAATTACAAAAAAGAATTTAGAGCTTTTATTTACAGAAAATGAGAAATGTCTGAAATAACAAAAAAGATTCAGAGCTTTCAGACCTCAAATAATGCAAAGAAAACAAGTTCATATTTATAAAGTTTTAAGAGTTTAGAAATCAATATTTGGTGGAATAACCCTGGTTTTTAATTACAGTTTTTTTCATGCATCGTGGCATCATGTTCTCCTCCACCAGTCTTACACACTGCTTTTGGATAACTTTATGCTGCTTTACTCCTGGTGCAAAAATTCAAGCAGTTCAGTTTGGTGGTTTGATGGCTTGTGATCATCCATCTTCCTCTTGATTATATTCCAGAGGTTTTCAATTTGGTAAAATCAAAGAAACTCATCATTTTAAGTGCTCTCATTTTTTCCCAGAGTTAAATGTAGATATTGTCATAATTATATTATTATACATTGAGGTGGAGCTACAGTTTCTTTGGTTTTATGAAACTCATCTGTGGGCAAAGCCAACAGGGAAGGGCCCTGCCATCATGAAATCTGCAGAGTGTGTGTGTGTGTGTGTGTGTGTGTACTGACCTGTTCTGGATGGATCGTGGCTGGCAGCCCGTGTGCCCGACGATCTGTGTGATGTTCTTGGCCTCACACCAGGCGCTCTTGTCAGGGAACAGTGCCAGGCGGTTGATGTGTGCAGGCGGAGCGGCGAAACACACAGAGAGCAGCACACACACACACACACACACACCCAGCGCCCGGGAACACATCGCTGCACCTGGAGGAAAATCACCAACTCATGTGAGGCTGTTGCTCCACAACACAGAGCAGCCAGTGACCAGATAACCCGCAACTCATCCAATCATCTCTCAACACGACTCTTCTTCCAAACACGCTCAGTTTCCCCTTTCCTTTTCCTCTTCACTCGTTCACTATCACTCACAGGCCTGGAATCCCTGCTCCCAGGGCTAAATCACCATTCACACACTTGGAATCACAATTACAAACGTGTAACCTTGAGTAACCGTAAGATACAGCTCTGGAAAAAAATAAAAAATTGAAAACCTCTGGAATATAATCAAGAGGAAGATGGATGATCACAAGACATCAAACCACCAAACTGAACTGCTTGAATTTTTTGAAGCAGCATAAAGTTATCCAAAAGCAGTGTGTAAGACTGGTGGAGGACAATTGATTTTTGAACTTGTTTTCTTTGCATTATTTGAGGTCTGAAAGCTCTGCATCTTTTTTTTGTTATTTCATTCATTTCTCATTGTCTGCAAATAAATGCTCTACATGACAATATTTTTATTTGGAATTTGGGAGAAATGTTGTCTGTAGTTTATAGAATAAAACAACAATGTTTATTTTACTCAAACATAAACCTATAAATAGCAAAATCAGAGAAACTGATTCAGAAACTAAACTCTGAATTTTTTTTCAGAGCTGTAGCATAACTTTACGGAAAACAGAAAAGAGATTAAAACATAGAAAACTGGAATCACCTAAGACAAACAAAATATTGCAGCTTCGAAGTTACCATTGCTATATACATTCCAACTTTGGAATAATTGATCAGAAGGATCACGAAAGTCACTATATACAGTTTTTACAACTTTTTTAAAGATATGACAAACTGCTTATTTTAAAATAGAAGTTCAAAACTCACAACCACAAATTTGTAGTAACTAACAGATACAATAGTGACGAATGACTGGGTGGATAATTGATATATCTGTGTTTCTGTGGTCTTCATTGTTTATGTAGTATCAGTGTTTGTGTGGTATCTGCGTTTCTGTGGTCTTCAGTGTTTACGTGGTATCTGTGTTTATGTGGTATCTGTGTTTCTCTGGTCTTCAGTGTTTGTGTGGTATCAGTGTTTACGTGGTATTGGTGTTTCTGTGGTCTTCAGTGTTTATGTGGTATCAGTGTTTATGTGGTATCTGTGTTTCTGTGGTCTTCAATGTTTATGTGGTATCAGTGTTAATGTGGTATCTGTGTTTATGTCATATCAGTGTTTATGTGGTATCTGTGTTTCTGTGGTCTTCAGTGTTTATGTGGTATCAGTGTTTCTGTGGTCTTTAGTGTTTATGTGGTATCTGTGTTTCTGTGGTCTTTAGTGTTAATGTGGTATCAGTGTTTATGTGGTATCTGTGTTTCTGTGGTATCTGTGTATTACACATACAGGTAACCTAGAAACGATGCAAACAGCGCAGCTACAAACAGAGCAGCAATGGAACTATTTGAACTGGCTTCTTGCCTTGAAGTCACAGATAGTAATAAAATAAAAATGTCGCACATATCAGTCTAAACGTTTAATCATCTACTATTCCTGGTAACCTTGGTTACCACAGTCTCCCCTCAGAACAGCACTGAGAAGCGTTTTGGTAATGAGTGTAAAATTAAAGATTATTAATCCCAGTCTTTAGTTTGCTGCAGCAGTTTTACACCTCTAGCGTTACAGCTTTACGTCACATCCTACTGATCAGGTCAGACTGTAATACTGGCCTCCAGTCATCTCTGATTTGTTCCAGATTAAGTTTCGCCTAAAGACAGACACACACACACACACACACACACAGGTCAGATAGTGTGTGGAAAAAACTAGGCCACATCACAAGGCTGTAAACTCAGTGTTACTGTTTTTAAACTATTATTCCAAGCTGCAGGAGAGAGAAAGTGTGTGTGTGTGTGAGAGAGAGACAGAGAGAGAGAGAGAGAGAGAGAGAGAGAGAGAGAGAGAGAGAGTATTTGTTTTCGTTGTTTTTGTTGTTTTGCTGGGCAGGGCAGCTGGTCAGATTTGGTCCGGTGGTGCGGCACCGTAATCAACTACAGACTCGCACGGCCAGAGAGAGAGAGAGAGATAGAGAGAGATACTAAAATAAAGAGTGAAAGGGAGGAAGAGGTTCAAGATAAAAAGTAAAAAAGAGAGTGTGTGTAAGATAGAGATAAAGACAGAGAAAAAATGCCAAGGAAAAGACCTAACTGGGAGAGAGAGAAAGAGAGAGAAACAGAGAGAGAGAAAAAGAGAGAGAGAGAGAGAGAGAGAGAGAGAGAGAGAGAGAGAGAGAGAGAGAGTTAGATAAAGACTCTCCACCTGACTCTAATAAACTCTGGCATATCGATGTGTCCTAAAATGCTTCTCTCTCTGTCTTGTCTTCTCTGGCCTTTTCCCTTTTCTTCTCTCTCTTTCTTTCGTTCTTTCTTCTCACTTTCTCTCTCATTCTTTTCTCATTTGCCCTTCTTTTTTTCTCTCTTTCTGTCTATCACTCTACCACTCTTTTCATATCTATCTATCTATCTATCTATCTATCTATCTATCTATCTATCTATCTATCTATCTATCTATCTATCTATTGCATTTCCCTCTCATTTTACAAAGTTTTTTCTCTTTCTGCCACTTACTCTCTTTTTTCATCCTCTCTCGCAATTCTCTTACTGCTCTTCTCTTTCTCATTCCCCTTTCTCTCTTTTTCATTAGCTTATCTTTCAGTATCTATCTATCTATCTATGTATCTCTGCCTCTTCTTGTATGGTATTTCCTTTTCTCCTCTCTCTCTCTTTCTCTGTATCTCCCTTTCTGTCTCCCTTCTGTATCACATTTTTCATTTTCTCTCATCACTCTTTTCCTTATCTCCCTCTTTCTCACTCATTATCTCCTCCCTCTTTCTTTCTCCATTCTTTTCTCATGTTTCACTTCTGATATTTAGTATCTATCTATCTATCTATCTATCTATCTATCTATCTATCTATCTATCTATCTATCTATCTATCAGCTGTAAGGCTCGAACTCTTCTGATCTTTCATAAATAGCATAAATAACATTCCTCAGTGATCCAACACTGCCGCGAGCCCTGCATCACACACGCACACGCACACGCACACGCGCACACACACACACACACACACACACACACACACACACACACACACACACACACACACACACACCGCGCACGTCTGACAGCGCAAACACGCGCTTAACACACCGTCACGAGCCCCTCAGGTCCAGCCTAAAGCGTTTAAACCTGCGGAGAGATGCAGGACCGCGCGCGCAGACGACCACCGGAGACCCCCAGCTGCCCCCTACCGCGCGCTAACGGGGCACCGGACACACATCCACACACACACACACACTCACCCCACCGCTTGTCTTTTGTTTCTGGAGCCATTTGTAAAACTTCAGCCTGTTTCTCCGGTGCCGAGGCGCGCGCGCACTGATCCACACGTTACTGCGCGTAATTACGCGTGACCGCGCGTGGACGCACCCGTCCTGACGTCTCCGCTGCTTTGAAGTGCGGTGAGATTAAAAGAGAAGTTCACTTACCGTTCAGATCAAAAGAGCCGAGCAAACAATCGGCTCGAGCTTGCTCCGTGAAACCGAGCGCACACACACACGCGCGCGCGCATGCACGCCGCGCGCCCCTCCCCTTAACGCCGAAAAAGTTCCGAGGTTTCTTCCGCACCCGTTTTCGGGCAGACCCCGCCCTCCTTCTCTGTGATTGGCTATGTTGAGTACTGCGCTGTAACTGGCCAGTCTATTCACATTTCCAACCATTGGTCTTGATTTCTTGTTGCCAGCCAATCCCTGCAGGAGGGCGTGGTTTTGCCCGAATACCGGTGGGTTATAAAGCTTGTACGCCAGGGGGCTTTAAACCTTTCCCCCAATCTGGTCTGAGTTTGTCAGGGGAGAAGAAGCGAGAAGCTCCAACATAAAAATAGCTGAGTGCTGGAGATCCAGCCTGATCCAGAAAACAGCAAACTAACCATCTAAACACCCGGACTAAACCCCACACTGTCCCGAGCTTTTATTCATCTGCAGTTATTTACATATCAACCATATTTAGTAATACTGTAGGGTATAAACTGCTGTAGGCTGAATGGGTGGGGCTATAAACTGCTGCAGGCTGAATGGGTGGTGTTATAAACTGCTGCAGGCTGAATGGGTGGGGCTATAAACTGCTGTAGGCTGAATGGGTGGGGCTATAAACTGCTGCAGGCTGAATAGGTGGTGCTATAAACTGCTGTAGGCTGAATGGGTGGGGCTACAAACTGCTGCAGGCTGAATGGGTGGTGCTATAAACTGCTGTAGGCTGAATGGGTGGGGCTATAAACTGCTGTAGGCTGAATAGGTGGGGCTTTAAACTGCTGCAGGCTGAATGGGTGGTGCTCTAAACTGCTGCAGGCTGAATGGGTGGGGCTATAAACTGCTGTATGCTGAATGGGTGGGGCTTTAAACTGCTGTATGCTGAATGGGTGGGGCTTTAAACTGCTGTAGGCTGAATAGGTGGGGTTATAAACTGCTGTAGGATGAATGGGTGGGGCTGTAATTTAGGGTAATTTTGTAAATTTAGGGGTGGTGCAGTGTTTTTTGGCCTTCTTTTAAAAATTACTGCAGCCGCCAAAAAAGCAAAAAAAATCACAAAAAAGAAAAAAATCATCCGAAAATCACCAGGTGATGAAAAAATTGTTCAGGAGGGGCAAGAACAGAAGTAAAAGTATATATTTTTTGATAATTATGTTACTATTAAATTTTCTTGATTGTGATAAAAAAATGTTACAAAATGACTAATAAAACATTTATGTTACAATATTATTAATGACTTTAAGATAAATAGCAACATTGATAATAAATCAAAACAAAAAACTAAGTCGTACAAACAGTTGTTTTGCCATTTACTTTGGGCTAGTTTAAGCTTTTGAAGGGCGGGTTTTAGACTGACTTTGGGCTGGATATTTTTGTTGGACCTGGCAACCCTGTTTAGGGCTTAAATGGAATGATCATGTTAAATCATGTTAATGGAGTGTTTAAGATGTGTTTACTTTTTGAACAGGGCAGACAATTAGAAAAAAAACTAATTTGCATATGGGTTTCATTCTAAGGAATAATCAAGGTCTGATTTATGTGGTTTGTAAACCCTCCAAAACATTTGGAAAGTTGGGAAAACATGTAGTGTGTGTGTGTGTGTGTGTGTGCGCACAAGAGTGTGTGTTTGTGATGTGGGTGTCAGATGGATTATGAGTGTGTGAAGGAGAATCTGTCAGACAGGCACCAACAGGCACTCTGACGTCCAACAAATCTCACTCTCTCTCTCTCTCTCTCTCTCTCTCTCTCTCACACACACACACACACACACACACACACACACACACACACACAGAAATACTGCACAGTATAGTGTGTGTGTGTAACAGTAGACTGAGGGTATTGCTTCTGTAAAGCTGAAACTGAAGAATGGAGGATATTAAAGTTGCCCTCAGTTTATTGAAATTAAAGACGGCTTCACCCACAGCCATTCAGCCTACAGCAGTTTAGCCCCGCCCATATTATTCTCCTGCTCTCCTAGCTCAGGATCTGTAAAGTGTGTGTTAATATTCATTCAAATTGCTTAGCCCCGCCTATTTAGCCTACATAAGTTTAACCCTATTATGTTTAACTTAAAGCAGTTTAGCCCCGCCCAATCTGTCTTATCAACACTAAATCTAAATGAACTATTAGATGTAAGTGTACCTCTCTCTCTCTCTCTCTCTCTCTTTTTGCAGGTGTGCAGATCAACCCCTCCTTTCTGCCCCTCCAAAAGGGTCTTACTCGCTTCACTTGCAGTGGAACGTGTGTGTGTGTGTGTGAGTGTGTAAAGGTGTTAACGTTTACAGCCTGATTTCAGAGCAGAACACACCACCTTCCTGAGTCTGTGTGTGTGTGTGTACACACTCACCTGTTAGTAATAAGTACTGAGGCTCAGCCCAAAATCGGCCTTCTAGAACATTCCCCACATTCTACTGCACACACAGACACACACACACACACAGACACACACACAGTGATGAGACTGAAAGAGGGTGTGTAAACCCAATCACTCCTAACTTCTCAAGGTCACATGATTGCTTCCAATGTTGCACACACACACACACACACACACACACACACACACACACACACTGTTTTAATGTTATGTGTGTGTGTGTGTGTCTGTTAGTGTTGACGTATGGCCCACATTAGGCTAATGAAACTCATTACTGCCTAATAACCCCACCATCAAACACACACACACACACAGGGGCTATAATCTTTCAACTCTCTCAATCTCCGTCTCTCTCTTTCATCTTTCTTTTGTTCCCTTCTCTCTTATTTTCTGTCTTTTTTATTTGGTGACTCAGTTTTTCTTCTCTTGTTCTTTTCCCATTAAAACTATTGTTCTAATGCATGTCGTTCCTCTCATGTTTAATTTCTCTTGTTCTCGTTTTTTTTTAACATGTATACCTTTGTTCAATATACTAAAGTTTAGCATTGTTTTATTCTCATGTGTACATTTATTCTTGTTTATTTTCGTTTTATTTTATGTGTTCTTTTGTTCTTACATTTACCATTGTTCTTTTTCCTATGTATACAATTTTGCGTTCCTTATTGATATTGATTTTATCATATACCTGTTCTCACGTTATTTTTTTCCTGTATACCTCTGTTGCATTTACTTGTATTTTCTCTCATACATTCTTTTGTTCTCATAATTACCATTGTTTTATTCTCACATGTACTTTGTAGTTTCTGCACCTACTCCTTTGTTCTGACGTATTCTTTAGTTTTAACATTCTGTCTTTTAGGGTTTTCCTTCATTCTTTCTGTTTTGTGCTTAGTGTGTTTAGATTTATGGAGATTTCTGATCAGTACAATAAACCATACAACCCTCCCCAGCCACCCCCACCCCTCTCTCCCTCCCTCTCCCTCTATCTTTCGCTCTCTCTCGCTCTTGGCTGCAGGTGCTGAACCTGGCTTCCATTCCAAACCAGCAGGAGTTTAACTCCAACACTCATTAATACACACACACACACACACACACACACACACTCACACACACACACAATTACTTTTCCTCACAAACACTTTCAATTTTTTTCAAACACTCTCTCTTTCTCTCTTTCACACACACTCAAACACTGAGAGCACAGCATGGCACAGTAATTTAAACACACATACATTCCATACAAGACAGTTTCTCCAACACACACACACACACACACACACTTATATCCTATCGCTTATTAAAAGAGAGAGAGTTAGACACAACTTTTCTGTCAAACTGTTTATTCAATAAACATCCTCATACACACACACTCACACACACGAATATACACAGCAGGAGACAGAAGAAACTGAAACGCAGAGGCAGCGTTCTCCTACTGATCCTGAGAGAGAGAGAGAGAGAGAGAGAGAGAGAGAGAGAGAGATTGGGTCAAACATGTCAAAACCACCATACAAAGTAAATGGGTGATAATGTAAACATCTGCATTACATTATCTTCCATTAGTCTTCTATTTTCTGATTATTCCTCCCACAGTAGATTTATTCACACCAAGCTGCTGCAGGTCTATAGTTTTGTTTCTGGTGTCCTTCCGCAGCTCTTTGGTTTTCACCACAGTGGAGTTTTATCTTTTATACAGATAACGAGGTCAAACAGGTGCCATTAATAGAGGTAATGAGTGGAGGACAGAGGAGCCTCTTAAAGAAGAATTTACTTATATTTATTTTCCACCATTATTTGCAAATAAATTCTTTAAAAATCAGACAATGTGATTATCTGATTTTTTTGTTTCTCATTTTGTCTCTCATAGCTGAGGTCTACCTATGATGTTAATTACAGGCCTCTCTCTTCTTTTTAAATGGGAGAACTTACATAATTGGTGACTGAATAAATACTTTTTTTCCCCACTGTATACTTGGTAGCTACATTAGCCTTGTAGGTTCAATGCTATTTGGGGTATAAATATGTAATAAAAACTAACTCTGGGTGTGTGTGTGTGTTACCTTCACCATGTGTCCGTGTAGTAGATATGGGGATTTAAAGTCGTGTTGGCAGTTGGAGTACGCCATGCCCAACCCCATCCCTGCTCCAAACGCTATAGGCCATGAGCGTCCTACACACACACACACACACACACACACACACACACACACACAAACATGAAGGACTAAACCTACTAAATAACTGTTGATATGGCATTATATTGATTATTATATTTTAATATTTATATGATATTTATAAGCAGCCTAAACTTACGCTTGAAGAACAGAACAGAGAAGAGAGCGCCAACCCCCAACCCCAACACTGAGAGACAGAGAGAGAGAGAGAGAGAGAGAGAGAGAGAGAATAAAAAAGACATATATATAATAATGTACATAATATACACCAATTAGCCATAACATTAACACCAACGTCAGCTGAAGCGAACAACGCTGAAGATCTGGTTCCAATGGAATCTGTCAAGGTTGGACATATTAGGCAGCAAATGAACAGTCAGATTTGGATGGGAACAGAAACATGGGAACAGAATTCCTGCAGCGTCTGCTGCTGCTGCTCCTTGCAATATGAGTAACTATAGCCCTTCCAAATATATTAATACTGAAGCTTAAAGGATAATATCAATGCATACTGAACAGAATGTATTTGTTAGATGGAGAAATAGGGGAATTATGATAAACTGATAACCTGATAAACAGCTGCTTAAATACTGTAATATGTCTCTAATGGCTTCAGTATTAATGCACTGTGAATTGATAATAAACGTGTGTTTTTACTTGTGCAATAAAGCCATTGAAAAATATATCTTTTAAGTATTTTATGTCCATTTATTGTGTTTATGGAACTGTGTAATATATTTAGTTTTGTAAAGTCTTTTTTGTAAATTCTTTAGCTGTTTGTCTGCTAATAAAGTCTGATTTCTTCATATATTGGGTAATTTTGTGGGACAAAGTAAACCCAGTAGTAATCAAAACCTTAATTTAAAGTTTAATATTAATGTTTGATATTATATGTACTACTAACAGTACAGTTACAGTCACAAACCTATATAAAGTCATGCAAATATATATATATATATATATATATATATATATATATATATATATAAATAAATAATAATAATACAAAAATACTGTGATATACTGTGAAACCGTCATAAATCTTGCAAAATACCATGATATGCATTTTTGATCATACCGCTCAGCACTAATTGTGATAAAATCATGATAATGTATCGTGAGATGCCCTGTAATTCCCACCCCTAATAATAACCCTAATTATAATAATACAGGGCTAAACATCCCACATCTATTAAATACTCTCTCTCTCTCTCTCTCTCTCTCTCTCTCTCTCTCTCTCTCTCTCTCTCTCCCTCTTTCTCTATCAGCCCCACCCATCATCCTCCAGGCAGTGGAGGGAGTTGAACCCACACGTTTGTGATTTCTGGGAGATTTCTGCAGCCAGACGCCCATTACACAACCTGCTGATGTCAAACACACCACATCACACACACATACACACACACACATACACACACACACCACAAACATACGGCACAGAACCACTAAACAACATTCCAGCACTCAGCCTGACACAGGGAAAGACCACAACACTCTCTCTCTCTCTCTCTCTCTCTCTCTCCCTTATCTCTTTCTTTCTCTGTCACTCTCTCTTATCTCTTTCTCCCTTGTATTCACTTTTTTCCCAAGTTTCCTATCTCTCTCTCTCTTGCCTTTGTATCTCATTATCTTCCCCCTTTCTCTCGCTCTATCTTTTGTCCTCCCTACTTATTTCTTTACCCATTTTTTCTCCTTTACTTTTCCTTTTAGATTTATTTTTATTGCTTTGTCTTTTTTCTTTCTCTCTCTCTCTCTTCATACTCTTTTTCCCTTTTTCTTGACCTTTTCTCCATTTCTTGGCACATTCTCTTTTCTTCTTTCTTTCCTTCTCTCTCTCAAGGTTCTGCTTTCTCTGATACAACTTATATCTCTCCCATCTTTTTTCTGTTCTTCTTGTTTTCTTGTTTTCACTCCATTTCTTTATTTTTTTTTCTAATCATTATCTCTCTTTATCTCTTAATTTTCCCCCTTTCTATTCTCACTCTCCTTTTTTTTGACCTTTTTTACTTTCTTCCTCTCCGTCTCTCACTCTTTTGGTTTGTATCTCTCTCATCTTTTTCTTGATCTTTGTTTTCCCAACTTCTTTTTCTTTATCCCTTTTCTCTCTTTCTCTCGTTCCACATCTCTCCTCTCTTCACCTTCTCTTTTTTATTTTATTTTTTGAGGTTTCACTTCTTTAGCTCTCAATCCCTTTTATTTTTCTCTATGTTTTCTCTTCTTTTAAGATTTTCTTTCTCCAGTTATTCTCACTTTTTTCTCTTTCTTTCTCCACCTTTGCTTTCCTTGTCTTTCTCTTTTATCTCTCTTTTCTGTTCTCTTTCTTTGTCTGTGCTGAACTTTTTCCCTCTATTATTCATTTTCTTCTCTTTCCACCTTTTCTTTTCTTTCTTCATCTCTTCACTTTTCTTTCTCTCTCCAATCAAAACTTGGAGATCTAAAACTTTCAAGATTCTGCTTTGTCTGATCCAACTCACCTCAACCTCTCTCTCTCTCTTTCACTCTCTTTCACTCTCTCTCTCTCTCGCTCCTACCCCCCCCCCCCCTCCAGTGCAGAACAGCAGGAGCAGTCGGTTTGCCAACTATGTGCTGCTCAACAATACCCATAATGCCATTATCAACAGACCCGAGGACATTATTACACTCTGACCTCTTTTCCCCTCTCCCCCCATTCCCTCCCTCCCTCCATCTCTCCCTCCCTCCATCTCTCCCTCCCTCCGTCTATTTTTCTCTCTCTGTGTTTTTTTGTTTTTCTTGTTGTTTTTCTCTTTCTGGTACAGAACATTCTAAACAAGAAAAAGTGATGTAAGTGAACATTTGAGGGCTAATTTAGCTGTAAGTCTTTATTAAAAACACCTTAAATACACTGTTAAAAATATATAATCACCTAATATAATCAATGAACTCCTGAACTCAGGTGTTCCTAAATCACGTCCTTGTCCACAGGTGTGTATATATATATATATATATATATATATATATATATATATATATATATATATATATAATAAAAGCAGCAGCTAGTCATGCTGCATTCAAGCTCTGATGCTAATGCAGCTAACAAATAATCAACGCTAATTTAAACAAACTAGCTTTGGAGCTGTGAGGCTAATGTATCTAACAAATAATGGACATTTATGTAAACCAATAAGCAATAAATCTTTAGGGGAAATTGACACATTTTTGGACATACATTAATTAGCACTCAAGCTCTGAGGCTAATGCTAACAAATAATCAACGCTAATGTAAACAAACTAGCTTTGGAGCTGTGAGGCTAATGTAAACAAGAAATAATAGATGCATATGTGCAATAATTAGCAGTCAAGCTACATAATTAATGTGGCCAACAAAGAATGGAAAAGTAAAGTGAGGCAAAGTGAGTTAAAGTGAGGTAGAGTGAGGCAGAATTTGCAGCTTTTTTTGGATATACATTAACTAGCACTCAAGCTATAAGGCTAATTCAGCTAACAAATAATGGATGCTAATGTAAACTAACTAGCTTTGGAGCTGTGAGGCTAATGTAGCTAACGAATAATGGACGTTAATGTACATAAACACTGTAGCTGTGTGGTTAATGTAGTTAGCTAACAAAGAATTGTGCTTACGTACATTAATTAACACTCAAGTTATATGGCTAATGTTGCTAACAAATAATAAACTGTAATGTTCAATTCTTAGCTTTGGTACTGTGAGGCTAATGTAGCTAACAAATAGTGGACATTTATGTAAATCAGTTAGCAAAGAATCTTTAAAAGGAAATTGACACTCTTTTGGATGTACATTAGCTCTGAGGCTAATACAGCTAACAAATGATTAACGCTAAGGTAAACAAACTACCTTTGGAGCTGTGAGGCTAATGTATCAAACAAATAATGGATGCTAATGTAAACTAACTAGCTCTGGAGCTGTGAAGCTAAGCTTAGCTAATGTAGCTTAGAAATAATGGATGTTAATATACATTAACCCCAGAATTGGGGGGGCTAATGTAGTTAGCTAACAAAGAATGGGTTCTTACGTACATTAATTAGCACTAAAGTTATGTGCCTAATCTTGCTAACAAATAATAAACGTAATGTACACGTAATGTAAACGTAATGTCTAACAAATAATGGACATTTATGTAACCGAATAGCAATGAATCTTTAAGGGAAATTGGCACTTTTTGGATGTACATTAATTAGCACTCAAGCTCTGAGGCTAATGCTAACAAATAATCAATGCTTATGTAAACAAACTAGCTTTGGAGCTGTGAGGCTAATGTATCAAACAAATAATGGATGCTAATATAAACTAACTAGCTCTGGAGCTGTGAAGCTAAGCTTAGCTAATGTAGCTAAGACATAATGGATGTTAATATACATTAACCACAGATTTGGGGGGCTAATATAGTTAGCTTACAAAGAATGGGTGCTTACGTACATTAATTAGCAATAAAGTTATGAGCCTAATCTTGCTAACAAATAATAAACTGTTATGTACAACATTTAGCTTTGGTGCTGTGAGGCTAATGTAGCTAACAAATAATGGACATTTATGTAAACTGATTAGCAATGAACCTTTAAGGGAAACTTTTTGGATGTACATTAATTAGCACTCAAGCTCTGAGGCTAATGCAGCTAACATATAATCAAACAAATAATGTACAAAAACTAGCTCTGGAGCTGTGACGCTAATGAATCGAAGAAATAATAGATGCATATGTGCAATAATTAGCAGTCAAGCTACATGACTAATTTGGCCAACAAAGAATGGAGGCATATGTACACCAATTAAAACTCAAGCTATGACGCTAACTTAGCTAACAAATACATCTGTACTTCAGTCCACTTAGTTCTAGATATTCAGATATATAGAGTCCAGCACAGTTAGCTTATATCCCGTTCAACCACAGCTACTAACCCTCACTATTCACAGGTGAATACATCCAGATGTTTTACCAAGGAAAAGCCCCAAACTGTGCAGGAATTTGGCAATGTGTGATGATTTAGGCTTGAAGTTAGCAACATGCTAATTGGCGTACATGTGCTTTCACTGCTTGTTAGCTGCATTAGCCTCATAGCTTCAGTCTGAACCTAAAGAAAAGGGGCTCGGGGTGTGAGGGAGGTTGTAAATGACGTTTTTGTGAAACTGTTCTGTTAAAATCGCTCATAAAGTGGAAATCTTGGCCGCTGTCAGTTTGAGAGCGTTCAGGACGGGATGCTTTACGGCGCAGCGTCTGAGAGGAGAGAGGTGAATCAATCCTGCTGAGAACGGCTCATTAAAACCACATGTGTGTATCTGACACACACACACTCAGAAGCTCTCCGAAACACTCGGACCCTGCGAACACACTCCAGCACCACACCTCCACCTCCCTGCTCCCCCTGCTGTACAGTCATATACACACATACACACACACACACAGCTAGGGGGCGCTCTGTTTAACGCTTAACTCACTATTGAGTAATTGAAGTAATTAAAATTGAGTAATTAAAAGTAGATACTGAGTAATTCATTGTGTATATTGAGTAATTAAAAGTAGATACTGTGTAATTCATAGTAGGTATTGAATAACTAAAAGTAGATACTGTGTAATCTATAGTAGGTATTGAATAACTAAAAGTAGATACTGTGTAATCCAGGGGTCACCAACCTTTTTGAACCTGAGAGCTACTTCTTGGGTACCAATTAATGCGAAGGGCTACCAGTTTGATACACACTCGTGAAATTACAAATTTTCTCAATTTACCTTTAATTATATGTTATTATTAATAATTAATGACATTCATCTATGTGAAGACACAGATATCAATAGGCAACACTATTATTATAAATCTCTGCAAGTGTTTACATTTTATATTATATTTTAATATAATATTACATATTATATTACATTATATTGTATAATAATATATAAACTATAGGCTATCTCTAAGCTAATATTAATGTAATATAATCTAAAATTACATCAATGCAACTGTGATTTAAAAAAAAAAAAGAATAGCAACAAAAATGCTATTTTTAGACCAGGCCTGCGGGCTACTCATAAGGTCCTTGCGGGCTACCTGGTGCCCGCGGGCACCATGTTGGTGACCCCTGGTGTAATCTATAGTGGGCATTTAGTAATTAAAAGTAGATACTGTGTAATTCATAGTGGGTACTGAATGCTTAAATGTAGATACTGTGTAATTCAAAGTGGGTACTGAATGCTTAAAAGTAGATACTGAGTAATTTATTGTGGATATTGAATCATTAAAAATAGATAATGAGTAATTCATAGTGGGTACTGAATAATTAAATGTAGATAGTGAATAATTCATAGTGGGTATTGAATACTTAGCGAACTAGAATGAGGAAGAAAGAGATAGAGTGAGGCAGAGTCGAAAACTTTTAAGAAGCTTTAACTAATTTATTGTGTTTCACATTAATATCAGAATATCCAACAAAATTATCGCCAGGGCTTGAACAAAATATCCATATTGTGGTATATTGTATGTTTTCTTTTGTGATTCATTATTCATACATGCTGTCAAATATTAATCTTAAAAAAAAAATGTTTTTTAAAAACATCAAAATTTTTAATAGTTCTAAATCCCCAAGACTCGCTCGCTGCTTCATTAGTCTCTACCTAAATTAAGTTTGACCGCGGGCCAGTGTAATGGGATGGAGTGCTACAGACTAGTAGCTCTCCAGCCCAGAGGGTTGTTGACCCCAACTGCAGAACAGTTGATCTCAAAGCAGGTAAACCCAAGAAGAAAGGAAAAAAAAAAATCAATAAACACAACGCTGCTCATGTGGAATCGAACCCACGTCGTCAGGGATGCGGCCAAATACATTATCGCTACCCCGGCTACTGAATTGGGACACGGCCAAGAAAAAACGCACTTAAGGAGATAGTGAGCCCTAGAAACTAACCCTTTAGAAACTAAAGTCGCGGTGAGCAAGACAGAGAGAGAGACAGGGGAGGCATGTAAACAAAAGATCACCAGAGAAGCATATATTGCCGACCCCTGCTCTACATAGTGGAGCTAGTCAAATGAGAAGGGTAATATCGTATCGTGAGATGCCCTGCGAATAAACACCCTCCCTACCCATGTATAACCATACCTCATCCATTTCAGTCTAAACCATGTTCACACCTCGCTCTGCAGTGGATCACGTACAGACTGTGTGTTTTGTTGATGAAAGGTAACGTGATTGTGATTGGAGGATTGGATTTGGCCCAGCTGTCCAAACGCGGCGGCGGCGGCGGCGGCGGAGCGTCGGGAGAGGTTCGGAGCGCAGAGCCGTTAATCTTCCTGCTGTTGTTGGAAACAATCTGACAGCCAGAACGTTCTTAGAAAAACAACAAACTGGAGAACAGGAGAGTTTCTGTCGAGCTCCGCCAGGAAACACTACAGCGCACACATCTGAAGATTCCTGAGAGCGAGCAGAGTTACACACCGTCTGCTCCGTGATGCAGCGCAGAACCAGCTAATCTCTACAGAACCCAAACATCACCGCAGCCAAGTATTCCAGCTAATAAGACTCTCATTACCATCATTACTGTAGCAACGCTCTGCAGAGCCACGGCCATAATGACCTGCACTGATCTGTTTGTCGTTTTTTCATCCCTTGTTCCTTACATTCACTCCCATGCATTTTGAACAACATCTACAAACTCCTAGGAACACACCTGGAACCACTCAGTAAACACCTGGTGCACTCATGGCAACACCTTAGCAACCAACCCCTTTCAATCGCAACTGTGCAGCAACATCTTTAGAACTAATAGTTAAACTATAGCAACACCAAAAAACAGCTTAACAACACCATATTAACTCCAGGGAAACACCTTATCAACCAACAGGCATTCTATACCAACACCTTAGCAACCAACTCCTTTCCATCGCAACCGAGCTGCAACATCTTCAGAAACCAATAGATAAACTATAGCAACACCCAGCACTAATAACAGAACATTATCCAACAGGCATTCTATACCAACAGCTTTAATGGAGCAACACCTTAGCAACCGTGTTAGCAATCAACAGCTATACTATACAAACACCTAGCAGCTGCTTAACAACCAACCTGTTACCAAAGCAACCGTAGTAACACCCAACAGGTATATACTATAGAAACACCCAGCAACAGCTTAACAACCTAACAAAACCTTAATAGCCAACATATATACTATAAAATATATTTGCAGTCACCTAAAATCACACTGCAACCTGTTACCAAAGCAACTGCATAGCAGCAACTTAGCAACCAACACCTTAACAATCTTACAGCATCACCATGGCAACCAAAAGCTATAGTTTGACTCCGGGCAACAGCTTAACAACCTAAAAAAAACATTAGCAACCAGCAGCTATACTACAGAAACATCTTGCCAGTCACCTAAAAGCACATTAGCATCCAATCTGTTACCAAAGCAACTGCACAGCAGCAACTTAGCAACCAACATCTAGCAACAGCTCAACAACTTAGCAAAACCTTAGCAACCAACAGCTATACTACAGAAACATCTTGGCAGGCACTTAAAAGCACACTAGCATCCAACCTGTTACCAAAGCAACTGCATAGCAGCAACTTAGCAACCAACACCTTAACAATCTCATAGCATCACCTTGGCAACCAAAACAATTCTTTAGACACCTAGCACCAGCTCAACAATCTAGCAACACCTTAGCAACCAGCAGCTATACTATAGAAACACCTGACGCTAGCAGCACTTTAGCCACCGACCTGTTACCCTGGCAACCACATAGTGACAACCAACAGCAGGTGGTTTATGTATTATGTGCATTTATTTATGTGTCTACATGTTAAACTGGTTTGTTAGTTCACTGCAATGGTTTAATAAGGGGGGAAATATTAACATTTATTTAAACATTAAATTAATTTAATCAATTATAAATATAATTAGAATATTTACATTTGTTTACTGTTCTATATTTGGAGTCATCCAGTCCTGGCTAGAAAAGGTAATCCTCCTATAGCTACATCAGTACCTGACCTGTGTGTGTGTGTGTGTGTGTGTGTGTGTGTGTGTGTGTGTGTGTGTGTGTGTGTGTGTGTGTATGTGTGTGTGTGTGTCCTTCCTCAGTGTCATTATTATAAGAGGGCAGTAAGTTTACTGCACACTGTAAACACGCACTTATAACCAGAGCGCGCGGCTGATCTGATCACTACTAATCAGTGATGATCGATACCGGGCGGTATTGATCAGGGCGCGCGCTGATCTATACCTGTCTTGACCGCGCTGTCCGACACACACCGGTCCCACTTGCGTCCGGAGTCCTCCATGATTACCGCTGCCTGATGAACTCTCGCGAGATTACACGACTTCCCTCTCAGAGACCGGTCTCTCTCCCCGACCAGCGCTGAGATATCGCGAGATTATAAGCATAGTTCATGTATTTACGAAGAGTTTTATTTTAAAACACACTATACTACTCCACACACACACACACACACATAAATAATTGAACATGTATTGCTGTATAGCTTTAATATTGTTTTCAGTATTAAATTTACAATGTAAAACAACATACGCTCAGAAAGAAAGAAAAACAAGAAAGAAAAAAAATATATGAATACAAAAAGAAATACATGCCGAAATAAAGAAATACAGAAAGTAATATATATATATATATTATGTATATATATATACAGAAAATAATATATAGAGAAAAAAGAAAGAAAGAAAGAAAGAAATACAGAAATAAAGAAATGCATTCAGAAAGAAATACATTCAGAAAGAAAGAAAAATAGAACGAAACAAAATAAATAGAGAAATAAAGAAATACAGAGAGAAAGGAATACATACAGACAAAAAGAAATACATACAGACAAAAGGAAGAAAGATGTACATATAGAAAGAAATATATACAGAAATAAGGAAATACATACATATAGAAGAAGAAAGAAATCGAGAAATAAAGAAATACATATAGAAATAAATACATACAGAAATAAAGAAATACATAAATGGGGAAGAATACAGAAAGAAAGAAATACCGAAAGAAAGAAATACAGAAATAAAGGAATACATACAGAAATAAAGAAATACATATAGACAAAAGGAAGAAAGAATTACATATAGAAAGAAATATATACAGAAATTAGAAAATGCATATAGAAAAAAGAAAGAAATAGAGAAATAAAGAAATACATATAGAAACAAATACATACAGAAATAAAGAAATGCAGAAATAAAGAAATACAGAAATAAAGAAAAATACAGAAATAAAAAAATACAGAAATGAAGAAAATATAGAAAGAAAGAAATACAAAAATAAATAAATAATAATAATATTTTTGTAAATAAAAACTTTACTTCTGTAATTTTGTCTCCCCCTAGCGTCACTACAGCGCCCCTGCCGCCACCCCGCCCACCGCTTCTCCATATTTGGCCATGCCTTACTTAGCGTGCTGTGATTGGCCGTCTCCTAGGCTCTTACATGACCCGGATGTGTAACGGGTTTTCTCAGCGTCCCGTTTTTGTCAGTACCCCCCCCCCCCTCCAGTAGAGGAAGCAGAATCGCTGACAGGGCTGGGCAGCAGTAGCGGAGACGCGGCGACGACAGAACCGGACCGAACCGCGAGCAGCGAGGCAGAGACAGCAGGCGGAAAGCAGCAAGCCGAGCCGCCGGTACCGCGTGTTCCTCCTCTCCCAGACCGAGTTTAGGCGCCGCAAAGATGGTAAGAGCAGGGCGGGAGCCCGGGCAGCTATGCTAAGCTAAGCTAGGCTAAACTGCTTGCCTTTTATAGGAAGTGTCCGGAGAACTGCCGCTCAACTATTTCTGTACACCGCCCAGAACCGCGCACAACTCCCCGCGCCCGCGCCCTGCGGCCTCCCGGTCCTCCCGGGCTCGCAGCGGGGCCCTGCCGCCCGCAGGCTCGCTGTCCCCGCGGAAGAGTGGTGTGGAGAGCCGGGGGAGGCTCCGCACTGAAGGCTGTTGGTGTGTGTTTGTGTGTTTGGCAGCGCAGCGAGTAGAAACATCTCCTAACTGGGGCTGGAGCTTCACCCAACAGTCAATAAACTGGGGTTTATTTTGGGGTTGAAGCTCCTCTGAGTGCTGCAACACCTTCAGAAGTTTGAGCCTTTAACCAGAAACTTCCTACAAATAACTTACTTACTTCACAATGGTTGAGTAAGTTCACATAGCTACACTAACTGGATGCTAGTTTTTGCAGTTTTGCCAGTGTAATCTATCAATAAATCAAAACCAGTCCATATAAATACAGTAAAAAAACAGAGAATATAATATAAAGCTGTTGCCATCATTATGCAATGATAATAATTGCAGTAATACTTAATTACCTAGCTAAATACATCCAACAATATGTGTGAAATGTATGAAATTCTGTTTCAGTGGAGAAACACTGGCTCAAATAATTATATTATAATTATTCAAATAATCAAATAATAAGCTGTTGTCATCTTTGTGCAATGAAGATAATTCCAATAATACTTAATTACATAGTGAAATACATACATAAATGAATGTAATCTTGTTTCGTTGGAGAAGCACAAGCTCAAAAGATTATATGCATGAAGTTGAAGCCTGTAGTCGGGTCAGATTATAATTAGAGATGTTCAGAGAGAAAGAAAAGAAATACTGAGAGAAAGAAAAATACAGGGAGAGAGAATCTTGTTTATTTCAGTGGAGTAGAGAAACACTAGCTTAGGAGATCGTAGACATGATGTTGAAGCCTATATTTGGGTCATATTATATTATCATTAAGAAAGCAACACAAAGAAATACAGAAATGGAGAAATAGAGAAATACAGAGGGAAAGAATAATACAAAGATAGAGTAAGAAAGAAATAAAGAAAGACTGGCATTGAAATCAATCAAGCCATCCATCCAAAAACAATACAGAACCACAGAAAATATTATAAAGCTGTTGTCATCATTGTGCAATGATAATAATGACAATAATACATATTGTGTGAAATCCTGTTTCTATCATTATTTTGCATTTATACTTAATTAGCTAAATACGTCCCAAACTTCTACAGTGTGTATCTTTTATAACGTAAGATAGGGCTTAACGATATGGGGGGGGGGGGGGGGGAGGGATCATTATCATGATATAAATTACTTAACTTCGGTCGATATAATTCCGATATCGGTATTAACAGTGTAAAAGCCTTCGCCCTTTGTGTACATAATCAAGCACTGCTATAGCTGCTGATCGATATGATAAAAATATTAACACAGTATTTAAAAAGACAATGTTTCCACAATAATTTTTTCTTTAAAACATAGACAAAGTAATGTTGTCTCTTATTATTTACATCTCAAATGAAGACATATTTAAGCCATATTTATATCTGGCCTTTGTGAACGTCTCTGTACATAAGATCATAAACTATTAAAATGTTCTGCAAAATCTGTCCAGAAGCCTAAACATTTAGCTGTGAATGTGCAGTAAAACATGCATTGGATCAGGAGCCTCACCAATAGGAAACATAAATGGAGGGCAGGACAAAAGTAATCGTGATTATTTTTCCCGATTAGTCGTCAAATTAATCGACAACTAAAATAGTCGTTAGTTGCAGCCCTTAAGGATAATACGTTTAATCGTTCCAATTTTAGCTTAATAAGTGTTTAAATAAGGCCTGTGTGCTGATAGTTATAATCAAATGTTTGTAGGCAACATTAGCCTGCTTTCTCCCAATATGACTATAGATAACTAAAGAAGAAGCGCACATCATAGTCCAATTATGTTATGAATTATTGACTGGTGACTGATGGATCATGTTGGTTTGGTTTTATCACTGAAGGGTTGCTTTAATGTGAGCCGGCTTGCAGGCTGCAGTGCTGTGTTGGAGAACTGTGCTGATGGGTGTAGAGGTGGAGCTGTGCTGATTGGTGGTGTAGAGGAGGAGCTGTGTAAATTTGACTATGGGAAGATATGGGACAGTGTTGACTCTGTGCTGCAGTCGACTGTGAAAGCTTCTCCTGTTACCAGCTCCTCACACCTCTGATCCTCACCAGCGTTTCCCAGTTTACACTGTGCCCTGTTTTAGCTTACAGTAGTTTAGCCACGCCCACTGAGCGTTCATAACTTCAGCAACGCCCACTGAGCGTTCATAACTTCAGCCACGCCCACGTAGCACTCAGAACTTTAGCCCTGCCCATTCTGCAGACAGAGGATTAGCCACACCCACTCAGCATACAAAAGTTCAGCCACATCCACTAGTTATACAGTATCTTAGACACACCCACTTTTAGTGTACAGTGGCTTAGCCACACCCACTTAGCATACAGTTTTGCCTACCCACTTAGTTGTTTAGACACAACCACTTTGAATATAGTAATTTAGCCACACCCACTTAGAATACAAAAGTTCAGCCGCACCTACTTAGCATTCAGAAGTTCAGCCCCGCCCATCCTGCAAACAGAAGATTAGCCACACCCACTACTTATACAGTATCTTATCCACACCCACTTAGCATACAGTAGTTTAGCCACACCCACTTAGCATACAGAAATTCAGCCTTGCCCGTTTTGCAAACAGTATCTTAGCCACACCCACTTGGCATGCAGTAGTTTAGCCACAACCACTTACCATACAGTTCTGCCCCGCCCACATAGCATTCAGAAGTTCAGCCACACCTACTAAGCATTCAGAATTTCAGCCCCGCCCATCCTGCAAACAGAAGATTAGCCACACCCACTACTTATACAGTATCTTAGCCACACCCACTTAGCATACAGTTCTGCCCCGCCCACTTAGCATTCAGAAGTTCATACCCGCCCATTCAAAAAAGAACTGAAGATTAGCTGTACCCACTAGGCATACAAAAGCTTAACCACATCCACTTAGCATACTGTAATTTAGCCCCACCCATCTATCATACAGAAGTTCAGCCACACCCACTTATCATCATCATCATTATTGCTGATATAATGATGTGATTTGCTAATTAAAGTTGCTGCTTCATTACTCCACATGGTGCCGCTATAATCTAATGAATATTGTGAACATGGTTTTGAAATTGTGTGAAACTGACACCAATAAATCAATTTTCTTATTTAGGAGTTTTATTTGATCCTTTTCAGTATCACAGATGCTGTGGAGTTTCGTAGAAAATGGTCTTGAGAATCACAGTATAGTGATATCTTCATTATTGTGGGAATTGTATTGTGGTGATATTAAAATGCTGCCACTGAAACTCCACTACATGAGTTCATATACCACCATTCAGGTCCCTAAGCTGCCTGTGAAAGCAGTGGGACTGCTGTCTGCTTGTTAACGTGGCTATTAACCACACAGTTTCCTTCACTCACCACATCTAGAAGATGTCAGATGTTTGGCTGTGGTGTTCTTGTGGTCGGCTTTTTGAACTCGGGAGGTTCCTGCCATCTGCACTTACTTACATCACAGCAGAGCACTTAGCATCCCACTCTAAACTGAGCGGATCCGGTTCTTTTAGGGACGACCGTCTTGTGTCTGTGTATTCAGTGTTGAGTGTGTGTGCATGTACACTCCTCAGTTTTAAACACGCTGTCGGTGTGTGGAGGTGTGAGGCTGACGAGACGGTCCTGGAGTTTAGTCTGCAGACTTCCCAAGACTTTCCAGGGATGGGAATTTAATCACCAGCTTAAAGCCCCTTAAACACCAGGGTGTGACTGAACATGAAACAGCATGTTTCTACATCAGTCTGGACGTCTTTAAAGGAGAACTCCGGTGTGAAATGTACTTTTTATCATGTATAAAAACATGATAAAAAGTACTTACCTTTGTTGAATACACACACCTCCACATTCCTACAGTGTTCAGAGATCCAGCATTTTGTGCACTTTGCTCAAAGAGACTTTTAGAATGAGTTTGATGGGGCATAATTTCCCCTGCAGATAAATCGCTTTTTACATCGTTATTTAGGCTCAAAGTAGCTCAACACCTCATTTGTAGAATCTGGAGAGCCCTGACATTTAAAACGAGGCATTTAGTATTTTAAAACTGCACAAGAAGTTTATTAAAAACCACTGTTTTCATCCCATAGCGTAAGTAAATCTCTGCCGAGAACGAATAGGTAGGATAGTTGAGCAGATTGCGAAATGAATTTCTTGCAAATGCATGAATTCCAGCTGTTGCTGAAAATATCTGGTTACTGTCGATATTAGAATGCACAAAAACAAACAACAAATTAAATAAATATTACTCAAAAGGGTTTTGCTATTCGAGCTCAACGGTTGAACTTTTTATCACGTTTTAATACACCCAAGTCCGTTTCACACATTTAAATGAGTTCTCCTTTAAAGCTGGTTTAAACTTCCGTATTAAGTCAGCGTGTTTTCAACCGAGTGCCCTGTGCGAGAGTGCCCTGTGCGAGAGTGCCCTGTGCGGGAGTGCCCTGTGCGGGAGTGCCCTGTGCGAGAGTGCCCTGTGCGAGAGTGCCCTGTGCGAGAGTGCCCTGTGCGAGAGTGCCCTGTGCGAGAGTGCCCTGTGCGAGAGTGCCCTGTGCGAGAGCCCTACGCAGCAGGCCATGTTTATACTTCTGTATTTGTGCATCCACGTTGCTCTGCAGTTTAAACAGCAAAGGCAGGAAGGTGTGGGCGGGACCACGAGGTTTGGAGGACCAATCACAGCTACTGCTGTCTGCATCACGCAAAATATGGTGTATGCACGATAATATAGAATTATATCGTTATCGGCCAATCATTGCTTGTTTAAGAAACATCGATATCTGGTCACTGCCTAGATGTGGTCGAAACAGATACTTGCTGACATATTTATTATACAGCTCTGTAAAATAAAAAATAGGAGACCGCTTAAAAAGTGTGGTTTTCTTTGATTTTACCAAATTGAAAACCTCTGGAATATAATCAAGAGGAAGGCGGATGATCACAAGCCATCAAACCAAACTGAACTGCTTGAGTTTTGCACCAGGAGTAAAGCAGCATAAAGTTATCCAAAAGCAGTGTGTAAGACTGGTGGAGGAGAACATGATGCCAAGATGCATGAAAGCTGTGTTTAAAAACCGGGGTTATTCCACCAAATGTGGATTTCTGAACTCTTAAAACTTTATGAATATGATTTTGTTTCTTTAGTTTATAGAATAAAACAACAATGTTATTTTTAATCAAACATATACATATAAATAGCAAAATCTGATAAACTGAAGTGGTCTCTTTTTTCTTCTTCTAGAGCTGTATACTAAAAAAGGATTAACTGTCTACGCTACTTTAAAATCCATCGATTTGAACAATTTTTATTTATTTGCATTAGTTTCAATAGATCCAATCACCAAGTATTTACAACAGACCAGAAAACAGTGTAGTGTGGATTATAGTGTGTGTTTGTTTGTGTGTAGGTCAGAGTTATGCACTGTGTGGTGCATAGAGCATGTCGTGCAAGTGTAGTAGTCTAAAATAGTGCACTCATTTCCTCAAAGTGAACAGGGTGTAGTGATTTTAGATGTAGTCTAAAATCGTGCACTGTATAATGCATAGGGCATATATATATATATATATATAATTTTTTTTTTTTTTTGGGGGATGAAGGCCAAAACTGTGAATAGTCTGTCTAAACATAGTGCACTGTATATGTTCATATGGATATAGGCCATAGGGTTCAAATATCGATATGAACAGTACTAAATTAGGGGTGCACCGATGTGGGAATTCTGGGACATTACTGATAATCAAAATTACACATTTATAACTTACAGAGAGATTAAACACCCTGGTGTTACTTAAGAAACTAATGTAACATTTTATATACCATAAATTTGAGCTTTCAACCAACTGTATACAAACTAAACTCTTAAAAACATATTTTTTGTGTTCACATTTATTCACGTGCTATTTAGGGCTATTTACGTGCTATTTAGGGCTGCATGATTTGGGCAAAATATCTAATTGCAATTTTTCCACAGAATATTGCGATTTAAATTGTGATTATTTTTAATCCTTTAAACCCTAAATAAATGTGGTTATCATTTGCATCAAGGACCAAAAAAAAAAAAAAATTATATATAGCCAGGCTATTGGCTAATTCAAATCTCAGCTCATATTGCCCAGCTCTAACAATGCATTATAAAGGTAATTTATTACACTCGTTCATAATTATAAAAGGATGTTCTGTTAACATTATCCATGTATAGATATTGTAGTGTCTTGTTAAAAGGGACTGTGTGTGTAGGTGTGTATAGGTGTGTGTGTGTATTTAAATGTCTGTACATTCCTGAACTCAGGTGAGCGAGTGTGCAGCAGTACTTGTTTCAGCAAGTTTAGGCTGTCCTGTTGCATTGTGGGTAAAGTTTCCTGCATATTTTGCTGAGACCGGTTCAGATGGACAGTGTGATGTTTGAGCCTAATATTAATATAACCTAATAATAAGATTCAGTAGTACCTGGGAAATCTACATTAGTGCTGGGCAGTATAGCCCTAAAATTGTATCACTGTTTCAGGCTATGGGTGTAATAATGATATTGTTGGCAATTTCTTTTAAAACAGTAGTTACTTTCAGAAAGATATACCACTGCAGCGAAATACATATTAAAGTTGCATTTAGTATGATTTTATACGATCAGAAGGAAAAAATATATCATAAATATCAATATTTGTCTTTTGTAAATAGTCATTTTAACAATACCCTGATTTTGTGTAAAATAATAAAAGTGTCTATGGGTGTCCCATATTATATTGTACTCTTCTCTTCAAGTACTAGATATTTTGCTGCATTATATACATTTTTGTTAAATTAATTACTTTTTTCACAATATTTTTGGTAAGTTGCTGTTGCATACAAAACATACAGATTGTTTCTGCTTAATGTTTTAACTGTTTTACTTAAACTTACATTTATTACATTACATTACATTACATTGCATTTGGCAGACGCTTTTGTCCAAAGCGACTTACAATAGTGAAGTACAAAAGTAATAGAAGTTAAAGGTAAAACATCTTTATCTAGGGCCTAAAGGAGGTCAAAGGGGAATAATAGGATAGAGGAGGGGAGGAAGAAAATGGGGTTAGAAGTAGTTAGTGTATTAGAGGTGTTAAGAGTGTTAATTTATGTTGTAGCAGTAGAGCTTTTTTTATTCATAAAATACTTTCAGTATTTTGTCATGTGGACAGTAATATTTTTATCACAAAAATACATGTTGCCATGTTATTTCACAGCCAAATCGCCCACTAGGAGAGATATCATTATTGCAAAAAATACTCTGAATGATTTTTTTTATTTTTATTTTTATTTTATTTTTTGGCACACACCTAATCTGCATTCAGAAAGCTGTGTAGTGAAGACCAGGCCTAATCCCTGTTCATGGAAACTCTGTGTTCAAACCTCAGCCTGGATCTTCAGTAGATACAAAAACACAGATCTGAAGTTAAGTTGAGTTTATAGAAAATGTTCACAGTTTAAATAACACTTTAAATCTTGATTCAGATCAGAAAGCTGTCAGTCGGGTATTTTTTCCTGCATGTGTTTAAGTTCCTTCAGGCCATTTTTTTCCCTCTGCTGAACCTGATCTCAAGCTGCTGGTTCCTGGAGGCTCGGTTTTGAGGAAATGAGTCACTCTCTCTCACTGGAGCTCCTAGATTTAATTCCTTTATGACTGGCTTATCTAAAACTGAAGCTAATGTGTCGTATAAAATAAATACGACTGCCACTGTTGAGATATTTAATCTCCAAAACAAAAACTGCACAGTAGGAGGAAAAGCAGCTTCTTTCATTTCAGTGCAAAGTCATTTTCGAGTATTTCTACTGGTAAATTCATCGTGGATTTCTAACACAATATTAAAAACTACAGATTCTCATCATGTCACAAAGTAAAAAACAGTGAAGAATAAGCATACTGAAGATAAGGTTCCAACAGTGGAGCAGTACAAATTTATACTACAGGGTGCTAAAAGACTTTTCTATTGTTGCTGCTGTACTTTTTGTGGTGGTGGTTAAATGTGGTCTGCACCTTTTGCTGTTTTATGTGGTTAGTGGTGTTTGTTAGCCCTGCTGTTTGCTGGGCTGAGAGATGAACTCTCGAGAGGGTCATCCAAATAGTGGTGTTAAAAGTCTTCACTCATCTTCCTCCATAAGGTGTGCTAGTTTTACACATTCTACTCATATTTAAGTTTATTTAAGTCAGATGGCGTTTTGTTCAGAGGCTCCAGTGTTGCATATGATCTCCTCTCATCTCACAGGATCGGCTTATTAGAAAAACTTCTGCTAATCATTATTTTTGCCAGAAAAATACTGAACAATATGATGCATTGGTGTTAAAATAAGGACGGTGAATGTAAGCTATTGCCTTTCAAATAGTTGTATATATTTATTTTCACCAGTTTAGTGAATTTCTGCTTTCTGATTAAACTGTACTGTTAATTTAATCATTCAAATCACAATAATAATATTCTCTCTTTTCTCTTTCTCTCCAGAACGACCAACAGTTAGACTGTGCCCTGGACCTGATGAGGCGTCTGCCTCCACAGCAGATCGAGAAGAATCTCAGTGACCTCATCGACCTGGTGTGTATGTGTGTGAAAAAGTGAAAAAACATATGGAATTATTTAATAAACAAAAAAGTGTTAAACATACATATTCTATATTTCTTTCTCAGTCAGCTTTGAGGTAGTCACCTGGAATTCAGGCTTTCAGTTAACAGCTGTGCTGAACTCATCAAGAGTTAATTACTTGAATTTCTTGTCTCTTAATAAAGTGTTTGAGAGCATCAGTTAAAGTAAAGTAGTGAAGAGGTAGAGTTACAGGTATACAGTGAATAGTGAATATTTGAGTAATGTTCGAATCCAGATTATGAGAAGCAACAACTACTCAACTAAATAAAGATAAAAGTACTTTAAGAAATTAAGATTAGTCAATTCAAAGAGAAGAATTTCAAAAACTTGTGCAGTTGCTATAAAGAACATCAAAAACATTTAACATATAAGTTAATCAGAATTGCCAGCCTCAGAAATCGTATTCAGTTAACATTATATTTTGGTTTGTTAAACATTTTTATTTAAGTTACTACATGATTCATTATGTGTTCCTTCATAGTCTGGACCATTTCACTATTCATTTACAATGTAGGGAAAAATACATATTTTGAATGAGGGAGTGTTTCTAAACTTTTGACTGGAATTACAGAAATGTTAACTTTTTGTCCAATCAGAAAAGTGGTACAACACTGCAGTCCAGTGGGCAAACACTAAATTAACCCCTTCTGACACCTTTACTAACTAACCCCATCTTTACAACTAATAATTAAAAAAGAATACACTATTGCAAATGATAAAAAAAGTTAGTTCCGGCCCTGCAATGTGATTGGCTGAGAGGTGCTTTGTTCGTGCCATTATCAGCTGGTAATGCACTGTAACCGAAGCACTTGTTGTATTACTCCACCACATACAGGTAACCTAGCAACGATGCAGCACTTACAAACCAAACAGCACAGCTACAAACAGAGCAGCAATGGAACTATTTTAACTGGCGTGGAGTGTTTATAACCAAACAGATCCTATTTCCTTCTCCCGTTTAACTCAAAATCTTTTAATAAACAGGGATTATGGAACTGTGGTATAAAATTACAATAATACACTCAAGATTCATGCACAGCAGTGCCAATATTACACATACATCCTATTATTGCTTAAATATAATCGCATCACAATCCGATACAATATCAATATTTACTTACAAACCCAATTAAATTATGCTTATATTCCTAGTGCTAAAAAGCCAAAAACTTTAAACACTGAATCCTGACTGTATGATCTGACTGATTAACTGCATCTGGCATGAAAAGGAAACGATAAGTCTGATTCTGGGTCAGTTATCACAGTAATGAGATCAGCAGAACACAGAACCCCTGTAGAACCTACACACACACACACACACACACACACACACACACACACACTGCAGAACACCTGCAGTTCCTTTACAGCTAAATCAGAGCTGATTAAACTCCATATCAAACTCACACATTCTCTCTCTCTCTCTCTCTCTCTCTCTCTCTCTCTCTCTCTCTCTCTCATTGTTAGCACCTATTAGCGTAGCTGTCACTCACGCGACAGGAGCAGATGTAGCCTTTGCACCTCTCTCCTGCTGTCTTGCACTCTCACTCTATTTCTCTCCATTTCTTTCTCACTCTATTTTTCTTTCTTTCTCTCATGTTTGCTTGTGTTTTTTTTTTTTTTTTCTTTAGTGTTATCTAATTTCTCTCTTTCTCTTGTTCTTTATTTTACTTACATTTTCTTCATCTTGAATATCGGCAGTGTAGGAATACTGTTGATTTTCTGAAAACACAGTGTAGACTTTTATTTATTTGTTCAGATATAAAAATTGGTGTCAGGGATTTTGGTTTCCTACCAACTGAGTTAAACAATTACAATACATTTGCCCTGCTTACAGTATTGCAATATATTAATTCATGCATTCAGTCGTGTGTGTGTGAGTGGTGAGTATGTGTCTTCACCTCTCTGTCTGCTAAAAGCACAGATTAACTCACTCCTCGTCTGGATAGTTTGATCATTAACTGATTCTGAGTCAGGTTTCCCACTCCTCATGCTCTTGCTGCCGCTGCTGCTGCTGCTGCTGTTAGTCACTGGTTGCTGATTAGACTCTGATAAGTGGGGCTGAGATTCTGTGTGTGGAGTGTAATGGATCCTCCAACCTGTAAAACAATCTGTGCTGAAAAAGGAAGCGCTGAGTTCGGAGGTTTCACACTGACGTGTGTTCAGAGCTGCAGTGCTGAAAAGTGCAGGTGTCAAAAATGAGCATGTGTAATGATTAATACATAAATAAATGCGTAAGTTTTGTGTTAAGAGTGTTATGCACACTGTAACTGTGTGTGTGTGTGTGTGTGTGTGTGTTTGTGTTTGTGTGTATAGGTGCCTAGCCTGTGTGAAGATTTGCTGTCCTCTGTGGATCAGCCTCTGAAGATCGCTCGGGATAAGGTGGTGGGAAAAGACTACCTGCTCTGTGATTACAACCGAGATGGCGACTCCTACAGGTCAGTGTCAGAACTGCACTACCTCAGAGGCCTTGTTCCAAATCAAACCCAGGCCCTAAACCTCTGTGGCCTTGTTCCAAACAAAAAACAGGCCCTACACTAAGGCCTTGTTCCAAATCCAAATTCGACCCCAAACTGCTGAGGCCTTGTTCCAGATCAAACATCAAACCCAGACCCTAAACCCCTGAGGCCTTGTTCCAAATCAAACCCAGACCCTAAATCATTAAGGCCTTGTTCCAAATCAAACTTAGGCCCTAAACCTCTGAGGCCTTTTCCAAATCAAGCCCAAACCACTGAGGCCTCTTTCCAAATCAAACCAAGGCCCGAAACATCTGAGGCCTTGTTCCAAATCGAGCCCAGGTCCTAGGCTTCTGAGGCCTTGTTCCAAATCGAGCCCAGGTTCCAAATCAAGCTCAGGTCCTAGGCTTTTGAGGCCTTGTTTCAAATCAAACCCAGGTTCCAAATCACTGAGGCCATGTTCCAAATCAAGCCCAGGCCCTAAACATCTGAAGCATTGTTCCAAATTAAACCTAGACCCTAAACTCGGACCTCAAACCTCTGAGGCCTTGTTCCATATCAAACTCCAGGCCCTAAACGTCAGAAGCATTGTTCTAAATTAAACCAACACCCTAAATCTTTGAAGCCTTGTTTCAAATTAAGCCCAGGCACTAAACCTCTGAGGCCTTGTTCCAAATCAAACTCCAGGCCATAAACATCTGAAGCCTTGTTCCAAATCAAACCCACACCCTAAACCTCTGAGGACTTGTTCCAAATCAAACCCAGGCCCTGACCCCAGGCCCTGCTCTGTTCTCAACAGTACACAGGGCAGTCCAATTACATTCTTCTGAAATCAACATAGACAACAAAGTGCAAACATGCAACAAATTGTGCACCATAGAAATAGAACACTGCAATAAATACACCTGACACAGAACAGGCCAAATCTGCATGGTGAGAACAAGGTGCAGGAATATGGAGCATACTGTAACATATAGATAATACATGATCACAGTGGAATAGAAACTTATTGTGTATAGAGTGAAGTGGAGGGGGATTTTAGTACAGTCTTTGTGTTGTGTGTGAGGAGCGGTGGGAGGTTTCAGTTCAGTTCTAGTAATATTTTGTTCAGATATGAAAGACATTTTCAGAGAACTGATGTTGAAATTGTACAAGAAACACTCCTAACCTTTTAATTATTAAACACATATTAATTTTTATACAAAGAATTAAACCACGACAGGTACAACCCATCTTATAATTTTATTATTTAAAAAAGTTTTGGAATGATTTTCTTTTTAATATAACTGTAACTGCGCTAGTTCATAACGGCCTGTCTGTTTCACACTCATTTGGTTTTTTACGTGTGTTTAAGATCTCCATGGAGTAATAAGTACGAGCCCCCCATCGATGATGGTGCAATGCCCTCGGCTCGTCTGAGGAAGCTGGAGGTGGAGGCTAACAATGCCTTCGACCAGTACAGGGACCTGTGAGTACTGACCACCAGACCTTCACTCATCCATAAACCTCTTTTATTTCTCCTCATTTTACTATTTTATATCTGGAAATATTACATTATGTTTCATAGATGAGTTAATTCATTTGAATTACAAACAGAATTAGATTATCTTTTCTTTCAGGTATTTTGAGGGCGGAGTTTCATCCGTCTACCTGTGGGATTTGGATCACGGTTTTGCTGGAGTCATCCTCATTAAGAAGGCCGGAGACGGCTCCAAAAAAATTAAAGGGTGCTGGGACTCCATCCACGTGGTGGAAGTGCAGGTGAGAGGGGTTTTAATGTTTGGATAGGTTTATTTATTTATTTTATTTTTTATTTATTGCATAATTAAATGTATTTATGTTGTTTTCCTCTTTTTCTCTGTCAGGAAAAGTCCAGCGGTCGTACAGCTCACTACAAACTCACGTCCACTGTGATGCTGTGGCTGCAGACGACCAAAACCGGCTCTGGAACTATGAACCTGGGCGGCAGCCTCACCAGACAGGTAAATAATGAGCAGGTGATGCAGAAATGCAAGTAACCTTAACAACCAGAGAACAGGAATGCAGGTGAAAAAAATAACAACCTCCAAGTAATGCAGAGACACAGGTAATTATAACAGCCAGATACTGTAGAGACTAAAGTATCAGTCAAGTAATGCAGAAAACTATAAAAAAAATTGTGGTAATGCAATTCAGGAAATTCAGTGTTACATGTTTATGTCGACACCAGCTACTATAGAGACTAAGGTTACAGTATAAAGCAGAAGTTCTGATTGTAGTAACAACCAGGAAGCAGGATTGCACTGATTTTTATTGAATAAACACTAAAGCCGTATCTGGACGGGATTAGTTTCTCAGGGGGACGTATGTGTAAAATATTTCACACTTCTACTCTGTGATAAAACTCCTGCATCCAGACTGCCATAGAAAAAACAGGAGGACCAGTGAGTTTTTAGGCTTTTTTCTCGGTCACGTGACATCATGTTCAGTAGCTCCTCCATTTCCACTTGCTGTTGTTTTTTTAACGTGGATGTCCATGGAAACGCCCAAGCGCCCAAAGTGTAATTATGGTGTGCAGAAGTGAACAAATAGCTATTTTATTAAACACGAGGAGACGAGACTAGTCCGGACGGGACTAAAATTACTGTAAGATCACGGAGTTCAGAGAAAAACAGTAGGTAATTCAGCCTGTAATTTTCTCAGAGGACGTACATAATTGTTCTGGACGGGAATAAAATCACAGAGGATAAAAATCCCCATAAAAGAGAAAATTACCCCAGAACCCCCTGAGAAACTAATCCCGCCTAGATATGGCTTAAAAGTATAAAAGATAAAAGTTGCCCACCACCAATGTTTTTTTTTTTTTTTTTTTTTTGATATTTGTCTGAACAGTCTGTGCTGAACAGCAGCGATTCACAAAGTTTTAGTTTCACCCTTATCAGAATCTCAAGAGCTACGACTGAGTTCAGGCTGCTGCTGAGCTTATTACAATCTTATCACAGTGGAATCTCTCCAGCTTGCTGTAAAAGAGACACTTTATTCATCCACAGACAGCCAGACCTTTATATAAACTTTATTTTTAAGTTTTTTTATTTTCCTTTAACCCTGTGGCCGAGTGCTGAACAGTAAGCGGGTACAATGCGAATTTTGACAGTGTTTAATACAGTATGTTTTTTGCTGTTTACATAACCACAGAAACAAACTATCGTAGTTGTAAGCGTGGCCTCAGATAAGCTTTATTTATGCGTGTTTCTGTAGTGAGAGACTGCGTGATGCTACAGTGTGATTATAACACCTCAGTGTGGATTCTTTCTGTGATCTCACACCTCATTCAGCACTGTGACCCAATGTGAGATGCTAATAAACAAAACATCATCAGTATGACTATTAGTTTCTCTCTCTCTCTCTCTCTCTCTCTCTCTCTCTCTCTCTCTCTCTCTATCTATATATATATATATATATATATATATATATATATATATATATATATATATATATATATATATATATATATATATATATATGTGCAGAGGGTGAGGCTGAACTGCTGTTTGATTGGCTGATAAATGTTTATTCTGAAAGACAGCAGGTCTCAGTCTGAGTTACGTGAAAGTATATGCGATAAAGAAGAAAATACATTATATCTGTTATATTATAATACATAAAACTGAGAGCAGCAATATTATAAAAAGTAACAAGAATGAACATTTACATGTAACCTGTAGGAAGAAAATAGTGATATATGCAATAATACAAGGGTTGAAGTGACATTATTTATTTTTTTATATAATATGTATATATAATAATATGATTCCTCTGTTTCTCTCTCTCTTTCTCTCTCAGATGGAGAAAGACGAGACAGTCAGTGAGTCTTCCCCACACATCGCCAACATTGGCCGCCTGGTGGAGGTAAAGCTCATTACCACACACAAACGCACACGCACTCACATTGTGCTTATGTTACATTACTTTATTTTTCTCTCTTAATTTATGTGAGTTCATATTCTGTTTTTAGGACATGGAGAACAAAATCCGCTCCACCCTGAATGAGATCTACTTTGGAAAGACCAAGGACATTGTTAATGGTCTAAGGTATGAGAGAGAAGATTCATTCACATGCATAAAACATATGGGATATGTTATTAATATTATTATTATTATTACATACAGGCTCCTACATAAGCCTGTAATACCTGTAAAACAAACAGGGCATATTACTTAAAGAAATGTACATATGATTTATTATTTGTAGGATTTTTTTATTATTACATCTAGAAACTAAATGTACTTGCACATAATTTAACGGTATACATTATTAAATATAGATATTTGCATGTATAAAATAATATATTCAGGCCATATTATATATAGGTACTTGCATATAGGGGTGGGCAATATTATATCGTATACAATATATCGTGGCACAGAAATATCGGGATATTAAAAATCCATATCGTGATAATAGGGCTGTTCTGTCTTAAAAGTAGTCTATTATTTACTGTGAAGCTTTAGGTGTATTTATTGTATAATTGTTTTAGTTTGCAGTTTATATGCATGCACTAAATATTCTGCAATATTATTTACTGCATTATATTATTTTATGCTATATTATTTATTTTGCCACATTATGATTATACTGTTATACTATTATACTATATTCATATTATATTATTATATATTCCTCATATTTTAGTTTTCCTATATCACCAAGTATATCGTTATCGCAAAAATACCCTGAAATATTGTGATATTATTTTAGAGCCATATCGCCCACCCCTACTTGCATACATGAAGTACATGCATAGTCAGCCCTATAATATATGTATAGTGTGTATATATGTATAGTGTGTATATGTGTAGGCCCTTACCTATGAGAGATTAGTTTATATTAGTTAATATTAATAGATATAGATATTTTATTATTCTGATTTGTACTGTGTGTGCGTGCGCTGTCTGTGATCATGTGATCAGCGAGGGTTTTAATAGGTCGGCCCCGCAGGGCTGCACCGTCTGATCTCTGACCAGTTCAAGCTGTTTTCCCACAGAGTCCGTCTACATCTGCTTCTCCTCTCATTTCCTCTTTTATCCTCCTCTCTCCTCTCATCCTCTACTCTCTTCTCTTCTTCTCCTCTGTCCTTTCTCTTTTCTTTATTCATTTTTCTCCCTATTTACTTTATTTTTCTGTTTTCTCTTGTCTTCTCATCTTCTTTTCCTCTGTCCTTTGTCTTTTCTTCTATTCACTTCTTTCTCCTTTTACTTAATTTCTGTTTTTTTTTTGTTATTCTGTTACCCTCTATCTTTCTCGTTCTTTTTCTCTCTTTTCTCTTATCCTGTCTTCTCCTCTTTTTTTCCTGTACTCTTCTGTCACCTTCCTTCAATCTCTCCCTTTCTCTCCTTGTCTTTTGCTCTCTCCCCCTCTCTTTTCTCTCCCTCCTCTTTTCTCTCCCACTCTTTCTTTCCCTCTCTATTCTCACCTGTCTTCTGTTCTTTTCCTGTCTTTTCTCTTTCCTTCAATCACTTTTATGTTTTCAATTTTTCTCTTTCATCCTCTTCTGTCATCATCTTCTCTCTTTCTTTCTTTCTCTTTTCATTCTGTCTTTGCCTCATCATTTCCTCTGTTCTATCATTTTTTCTCTTTTTACTTAATTTCTGTTATTTTTCTTTTCTTTTTCTTTCTCCCTCTTTCTTTCTTTCTCTCTCTCTTTCTCACCCTCACTCTTCCTCCATTTCTTTCTCTCTCATTCTCTTCTGTCTTCTCTTCTTTTCTTTTGTCCATTCTTTCTTCTATTCACTTTTCTCACTTTACTTAATTTGTTATTTTTCTCTCTTATCCTCTTCTGTCATCCTCTCTTTCTCTCTCCCTCCCTCCCTCCCTCTCTCCCTCACTCTTCCACCCTCTCTTTCCCTCACATTCTCTCCTGTCTTCTTTTCTTCTTTTCTTTTGTCCTTTCTTTCTTCTTTCCACTTTTCTCACTTTACTTCATTTGTTATTTTTCTCCTTTATCCTCTTCTGTCATCCTCTCTCTCGCTCTCTTTCTTTCTCTTTTCTCATCCTGTCCTTTTCCCCTCTCTCTCTCTATCTCTCTCTCTCTCTCCATCTCTGTTTTCAGATCTATCGAGTCTCTCCCTGATAATCAGAAGTACAGGCAGCTGCAGAAAGAACTCTCTCAGGTTCTCACTCAGCGCCAGATCTTCATAGACTAGGGCTGGAGGTATAGGGCTCGGAGTGTGTGTGTGTGAGAGGTTGAGTGTGTGTGTGTGTATGTGCATGTATGAGTGTGTGTGTGTTCTGTAGCTGCAGTAGTGTGAGTATAATAGGGGGTTCTGGTTCTGGATCCTCTACACTAACCCAGATCAGACTGCACTGTTTGCGCATGTGGTTCCACCACTAACCTGATAGAGAGAGGTGTGTGTGAATAATGGAGTTTATTAGTGTGAGAAATTGGAGAATGCTTGGGTTTTGAGTAGAGATGGCAATAATTGTCAAGGAACAAATGAGTTAGTTGTACTTGTGCACTTTGTTACAGTTTTACTGCTGCTGTAGTCTTTCACACTGCTGTAGTCTTTTAATCAGGGAATACGGTGTGTTTGTTTTGCGTTTCACGGCATGAAGTTTGGGTTTTTAATTGATGTTTACAGATGATGTAGCTGGTAGCAGCCTGTGTGTGAGAGTTTCTCTCCTCACTTTATTAACCCTTTAATCACATTCTACAATAGTAGTTGCTATTATTTTTTTCTCATCCCTCGTTCTCTTATTTTTTCTCTGTATATCTGCAGGAGTGTCCAGACCCTGGCTGATAAATCCAAGCAGGACGCTCTCCGGAACGACCTGGTCGGAGCACTCAACAAACGCAAACAGCAGAGCTAGAGGCGCCCTCCTCCTCCCTCGCTTCTCTCTCTCTCTCTTTATTTCTCTCTTTATCTCTATCTCTCACTCTTTATCACACTTTCTCTCTCTTTTTCTCTCTATTTCTCTCTCTCTGTCCACCTCATGTTTAATTTGTCGCAATTAGTCGTCAGTTCGGTCACCGCTGCGCTGTCTGTCTGTCTGTCTCAGTCTGTCTGTCTGCTCCCGTCTGAAATCCGGAAATCAAACGGCAAAAAGGAGAAAATGCTCAGCTTTGGGATTTTTTTTTTTGTTTTGTTTTTGTTTTATTTTTTTGTTTGTTGGTTTGTTTGTTTCTCCCACTCAATTTTTGAGGCATCTCACATCTTTCTCTTTCACTCTTTATAACACATTTTTCTCTCTCTCTCTCTTTTTATGAGTAGTATTAATATAAAGATATTGAGATTCTGACGGTTAGGCTGTCGTCTGCGCTTTGGCCTAAAAGAGAGCGGACCCGAACCGAGCCGGACGTTCAGCTCGATTGTTAGCGCAGCGCTTTCTCAGCCCCGGTTCTGAACGTTTACTTTACTGCAGGGTGAGAGAGACACTGATACTCATACTGATAGACGGGGCTGAACCTGAGCGTAAAATAACACACAGCAGTTATATATTTACTGAAGTACTTCACATACAGCCACCTCTATCTACTCTTTATTCTTTCTCTCTCTCTTTTTTAATCTCTCTCTCTCTCTCTCTCTCGCTCAGCTCAGCACTCTGTTGTTTATGTTTGGGGGTGGTTTATGGTTCATGGTTTATTGGATTATTTTATGTCTTCATGTTTTTTTTTGGTTTGTTTTTGTAAAGCTTACAGTTCATGTATTATTAGAGCCTCCAGCAACAATAAAACAGTAAAATGCTCGAAGTGTAGATCTGTCCAATTGTGTTTCTGACCGTGTGACACGGCTGAGGGGCTGCAAAGTGTATAAACTTAACACACACACACACACATATACACACATACACAATGTGCACACACACACACACACACACACAGACTCACACAATGTGCACACACTCCACAGGAGTGAAAAAAAAGGAATGAAACTAATAAAAACGAGAATTTGAATAGATTTTGTAGAAGAGTGGGTGTGTTAATTTGTTCTTCTGTAGAAGTAGATGCACATTCATTCATTTATTCATTTATTCATTCACATTCATGCACACAAACACAGATGTAGACAGCTTTAGTGCTGTAACAAAACAGGTAATTGCAATAACTTTCTGGGAAAAATATAATAAATAATATTCTTTACCGGTATATATTTTATTCTTACAGTGGGTACAGTGGTCTTGCAATGTGGGAACATTTAAATAATAATCACAATTATCATCATAATTACTTTAATTTCTGTGAAGCACATTTTGCCTGAAAGCACTGAGTGTAGAAGAGTGTAGAATTCCAACACTGACTGATGATGCCTATAAAGCAGCATTAAATGAAAGTGGTTTTAAAGTTGTTTTTTTCATCATCATTCTTAAAAGATAGAATGCAACCAAAAAAAAAAAACATTTATTCAATGTTTAATTGAATAAAACAGTAGGACTGTTTCTAATAGGCTGGAAAAAGCCTTGCCCTGCACTGACACACTCTGACCAGCAGGGGGCAGCAGAGCACTGACAATAAGAAATTATTATTTATCATTAAATGAGAATGGGGTATTTATGTTGGACTAAAAAAGGGAAATAAAACAATGATTCTAAATAAAGCTTAAAATAAATAAAGCTTATAAAAGCGCACCTTCAAGACTATCTAGCTTATTCTGTCTTCTTTAACTGGTTATGCTTGTTTTTGTCTTGACTTTTCAAAGTTCATTCTGGATACATTATACTAACAGAGATGTCATTTGTGAATCACTCTATTACTTTTTTTCTTCACAAGAAAGGAGGTTAATAGGCACCTTGTGTCATTTTTACAGTGTAGACTGCACCAGATATACAGATGGAACTTCATAGAGGGCTAAACTTAGTAAAGGCAGGTAAGAGCACCATATGAGGCGCTCCAACGCTTTATTCCCTCAGTAAGTGCAGTCAATTGGGCATTTTGTGCACATCATCAACATATATTGCATGAATAGGGGGTACTATTGCAACATTTTTTTTACTGTGGGGACACCATGAATATGATGCAAAAGGAAAGAAAGAAGAATAAACTAACCAAAATACAAATGTGGCACCCACCCCTAACCTACTGTGTCTATAATAGATTAATGAATAGAATCTTACCCCTTTCCCTTCCCCTCTTCTTACATCTATTGCAAACTTCTTAAAGCTGTAGTTGAAAAGTGTAAGTTTCCTTTTTGGTGTGAAGTCAATCTTTTGCACTTTGGGATAACCATCATTCTTTGTTATTTTTTTCCAAGAAAAGGGGGCCAATAAGGTACTTTGTGTCTTTTCGCCACTCTAGAGGGCTCTGAATGACTGTTTTATATATAGAGAAGTTGGTGAACTTTCAATTTTTAATGTGTGAAGTCAATCCTGCACACTTTAGGATAACCAGAGTGACTTTTTTCCAAGAGAAGAGGAGCTAATAGGGTACTTTGTGTCTTTTTTTTTGCCACTCTAGAGAGCATCACATATTTAGTCTTAAAATGGCTTATTATTTCCTAAGATCTAGAAGAAACACAGTCATGATTTATGGTAAGAAGACACTCTAGAGGGCACTATTGCTGTTTTTTTTTCAACAATGGAGGCACCTGGGGGGAGCAGTTGCCCCCCTTTTTCCTTCCCTTCCTTACATCTATTGTTAACTTGTTAATGCTTAAAGTTTAACATGTAGAAAACTGTAAAAGTTGTTGAACTTTATGACACTTTATCCTGGACACTTCAGGATATATAGAGTCAGCTTTTATTACCTTTTTTTCTAGGAGAAAAAGAGCCAATGGGGTAGTTTGTGTCTTTTTACTACTCTAGAGAGCATCACATATTTAGGAGGAACTTCATAATTTATTGTAAGAAGACACTCTAGAGGGCACTATTGCTGCTTTTTTCAACAATGGAGGCACCTGGGGAGGGGAGATGCCCCCCCTTGCCCTTCCCCTCCTTACATCTATTGCAAACTTCTTGAGGCTGAAGTTTAACATGTAGAAAAGTGTAAAAGTTGGTGGAGTTTCCTTTTTCAGTGTGAAGTCAATCTTTTGCACTTTAGGATAACCAGAGTCACTCTTTGTTACTTTTTTCAAGAAAAAGGGAACCAAAAAGGTACTTTGTGTCTTTTTGCCACTCTAGAGGGCTCTGAATAACTGTATTTTTACATGCAGAGATAAGAGAGAATTTTATATGAAGAGAAGTTGGTGAACTTTCACTTTTTTGAGTGTGAATCAGTCCTGTGCACTTTTATTTGGGATGTCCAGAGTCACTCTTTGTGAACCCCAGCTCTTTCAACCCCCAACCTTTCACCGGGCAGGGGAGAGGAGTTACCCTTTGAAAATCATAAGTCACGCCCCTCGGTGTGTGTCCCGCCCCTTTCCCCGTTCAGCCCCTCCCTCGCAGTCCCTCGCGCCGTATGGAAACAGGTTTATGTAAATGAGCGCTGCGGGCTGGTAGGAGCCATTTTAATGAGTGAGTGAGCGCGAGCGGAGCCAGCGAGAGAGAGAGAGAGTGTGTGTGTGTGTGTGTATGAGTGTGTGTGAGTGTGAGTAAGAGTGTGTTTGGGACAGCACGCCGCTGCCGCACGCGCTCCGTCTCTCCGTTTCTCCTTGTTTTCCCTGTTGGATTACCGAGGTCTGAGCATGGATCCTCAGCAGCCGGGACGCGCGCGGACACGGAAAGTTTAAGGTGATCCAAAGAAGCCCAGCGCGCGCTCGCTCGCTCGCTCGCGCGCGGAGGTGCATCACCACTACCAGCACCAGCACGAGCCGCAGCGGCAGCAGCAGAAAAGATGAAGTTGGGTTGGCTCCTGCTGGCGCTCTCGTGCGCGTCCTGCTCGCACGGTTTCGTCGTGCACGTTGGCGAGGACGCACCATCCGGCACGGTGATCGCAAACGCGCACGGGAGCGCGAGCACGTCCTGCGCTTTGGAACAGGTACTCTCCCCAAAATTCACTCGGAACTTTCTGCACGTTGACCCCGCCGCGGGTACCGTGTCCACTTCAGACCGGCTGAGGTGCAGATCTTTGCTCTCCAACCCTTTTGTGATGCACACGGTGGCGGACTGCACGAGCACGAGCTCCAGCACCGTGCATGGGGTCCCGGGGGTCCAGCTCAAGCACCTGGTGTTGGGTCAGTACTTGGTGCATGTTTGGGGATCCAGCTGTGGGTGTAAACCCAGACGCAGAGAGAAGTGGGACGTGGAGGTTATAAGTTTACTCCAGGTTCCTGAGTGTCTGGAGGTGGCTACTGCTCTTCTTCAACCACAGGATGTCTTACCTGGTGCTAGAACTGGAACTGATACTGGTGGTTGGGGACTGGCGTGTAATGTGACTGGAAGTTCTGAACTACTGTCCTTTGTAGAGGGTCAACTTGTAGTCTTGAAGCAGCTCTGCTTTGCGGATGAATCTCTGTTGGAGTTTGATCTGCACTGCACTGTGAAAACAGAAAGGTCCTCTGCAAGGTCCATGCACGTCCACTGGCATCTGGGTCATGGTCCATTCAAGCAGCGCTACCTGGAAAAGCTGCTGTGGAAAGCAGCACAGCAGTCAGATTCTGGTCTGCTAAGCTTAAGCAGGAGGAAAAGAAGCCCCAACACCCAACCCCAGTTCCAGCCCCCCATGTACCAAGTGTCTGTTCCGGAGAACAAGCCGGCGGGGACGTCTGTGGTCATTTTGAGAGCAGTGGATCTGGACGAAGGCGAGGCGGGAAGGCTGGATTACTTCATCGAGGCTTTGTTCGACAGCCGCTCGAATAACCTCTTCTCCGTGGACAAAGAAAGTGGCCTGGTGTCCACAGTTGAAGAGCTGGACCGCGAGACAAAAGACACTCATGTGTTTAAAGTGACCGCTGTTGATCACGGCACGCCACGGAGGACAGCGATGGCGACTCTGACCATAACAGTGAGCGACACGAATGACCATGACCCTGTTTTTGAGCAACAGGACTACAAAGAAAGCGTGCGGGAGAACTTGGAGATTGGCTATGAGGTGTTGACAGTCCGAGCCACGGATGGAGATGCACCGGTCAATGGCAACATCCTCTACCACATCCTCAACAGCAATGGCTCCAACAACGTGTTTGAAATTGATTCGCGATCTGGCGTGATTCGCACACGTGGCCCTGTGGACCGTGAGACCATTGAGTCCTACATGCTACTAGTCGAAGCAAATGACCAAGGTCGAGACCCGGCTCCTCGCAGTGCCACAGCGACCGTGCACATTGTGGTTGAAGACGACAATGACAATGCCCCGCAGTTCAGCGAAAAACGCTACATCGTGCAGGTTCCAGAGGATTTAACGCCCAACGCTGAAATCCTGCAGGTGACAGCCACTGACCAGGACCGTGGTAGTAATGCTGTGGTTCACTTCAGCATCATGAGTGGCAACACTAGGGGGCAGTTCTACATAGATGCTCAAACTGGAAAGATGGATCTAGTGAGCCAGCTGGACTATGAGATGAATAAGGAATACACCCTCCGTATTCGGGCGCAGGACGGCGGACGCCCACCGCTGTCTAATATCTCTGGCTTGGTGACTGTGCAGGTGTTGGACATCAACGATAATGCACCTATCTTTGTTAGCACTCCGTTCCAAGCCACTGTGCTGGAGAACGTTCCGATCGGATACTCTGTGATACATATCCAGGCTGTTGACGCAGATTCAGGTGACAATTCCCGGCTGGAGTACCGCCTCACGGAGGTGACGCCAAACTTTCCCTTTACTATAAACAACAGCACAGGTTGGATTATTGTAACAGCAGAGTTGGACCGAGAGAGTGTGGACTTTTACAACTTTGGAGTGGAGGCTCGGGATCACGGAACACCCATCATGTCATCTTCTGCTAGCATCAGCATGACCATTCTGGACGTGAACGACAACAATCCTGAGTTCACACAAAAGGCATACTACATGCGTCTGAACGAGGACGCAGCTGTCGGTACCAGTGTAGTGACGGTGTCTGCAGTAGACCAGGACATTAACAGTGTTGTGACATATCAGATTTCCAGCGGGAACACCAGGAACCGCTTCTCCATCACCAGTCAGAGCGGTGGAGGTCTAATCACACTGGCGCTCCCTCTTGACTACAAGCTTGAGCGGCAGTATGTGCTCAGCGTCACGGCTTCTGACGGCACACGCTTTGACACGGCCAAGGTGTACGTCAACGTCACGGATGCGAACACCCACAGGCCGGTGTTCCAGAGTTCACACTACACTGTCAACATCAATGAGGACAGACCCATGGGCACCACAGTTGTGGTGATTAGCGCCACAGATGAAGACACAGGTGAAAACGCAAGGATTACTTACATCATGGACGACAGCATCCCTCAGTTCAACATCGACGCAGACACAGGAGCTGTGACCACCCAGATGGAGCTGGACTATGAAGACCAAGTGTCTTACACGCTAGCCATCACAGCTCGAGACAATGGGATACCTCAGAAGTCCGACACCACCTACCTCGAGATCTTGGTGAATGATGTGAACGATAACTCTCCTCGCTTCTTACGAGATCGATACCTGGGCTCAGTCATGGAGGATGTACCCGTCTACACCAGCGTGGTCCAGGTTTCCGCCACTGACCGGGACTCTGGTCTGAATGGACGAGTGTTCTACACCTTTCAGGGAGGAGATGATGGTGATGGCGACTTCATCATCGAGTCAACATCGGGAATTGTGCGAACGCTGAGGCGCTTGGACCGCGAAAACACTCCCATCTACAACCTTCAGGCCTTCGCAGTGGATAAGGGAGTTCCTGCACTCAAAACTTCTGTAGACATTCAAGTCACGATTCTGGACGTGAACGATAACCCTCCTGTGTTCGAGAAGGATGAGTTTGATATCTACGTGGAGGAGAATAGCCCCATCGGTCTGGTTGTGGCCCACATTTCTGCTACAGACCCAGACGAAGGCAGCAACGCCCAGATCATGTACCAGATTGTTGAGGGCAACATCCCGGAGGTGTTCCAACTGGACATCTTCTCCGGTGAACTCACTGCCCTGATGGATCTCGACTACGAAACTCGCTCAGAGTACGTAATCGTAGTCCAGGCCACGTCGGCTCCTTTGGTCAGCAGAGCCACCGTCCACATCAAGCTCATCGACAAGAACGACAACGTGCCAGTCCTCAAGAACTTCCAGATCATCTTCAACAACTATGTGACCGACAGGTCTAACAGCTTCCCTACAGGAGTGATAGGCCGGATTCCTGCACATGATCCGGATGCTTCTGACCAGCTGCGCTACAGTTTCGAGGCGGGAAACGACCTGAAGCTGCTGATCTTGAACCAGACAACCGGAGAAATCCGGCTGAGCCGAGCCCTCGACAACAACCGGCCACTGGAGGCGTCCATGAGGATCGCTGTCTCAGGTAAGACCTCTTTAAAATCCATTGTTGTTTTAGTGTACTTGAATTTAAAGCTGGTACTTTTAGGATCTGATTAAGATTTTCTGAATAATTTTCTATTCATTTCCTAAGGTGTTGTTTTTCTGTTGTTGCCCAGTTTTCTTGGAAGGTAGAATTAGAATATTATTAACAGTCCAATCCCTCACTTATTATTATTTATACCAATATAAGTGTTCTTCACACATTTACAGCCATTTTAACAGACAAAAATGGTTATTTTGTGGACTAGGTCTGTAAAATATGGTCCTTGATTTTAGTTTCCAGTTCTGGATCCTGTTCTCGCTGGATGTTAATTGAAGAATTTAAGTACTTAACTGGTTACTGGATGCAAATTTGGTACAATCTACTGGTTCCAAAAATAACCATACCGGTTTCATGTCCTGGACGTTTTGATGTAAAACTACATCTAACTATGTCTTATAAACTGGAATCTAGGTTCAGATTTGAAGGAATTGCTTCAAAAACCCTTAGAAGCCACTTTAATCTTAAGATTGTGCACTTGTTTTTCTGCTTCACCACACCCCCTTTAGCTCTGGAGGGGGATGTTAATTAGCTAATTGGTTAATTAATCAATACATTGCTTACATGATGAAATATGACATGGCATGAGGACACACTGCTGAACTTTACAACCTGCTTCCATTTCTGTTGCAGCAGAAACACAGGGTCAATTGAGTTCAATTAAATTGGGTCAGTTTAGTCTGGCTGTTAATGGAACAAAGATTCTGTAACAGTGAAGATGTTTTACAGTTAAACTTTAGCAAAAACCTTTTGATTTTCGACCTTAATTGTTTTATTTGACCTTCTTTCCCAATACCCTTAATTTATCCTGTGTTAATTAATCAAACCGTGGTTTCCCCATTGAATTCTGTGTGTTTTGAGTGAAGGTTTTTCTGCTCTTTGCTGAGTTCAGTTAATCAGTTAGTTGAAATGATGGTCTGTGCTTACTGATCATATTCTACAGATACAGCAGATACAGACCAGGTTAAGTTTGGCTGATTTTAACTCTTAACTGCTTTAAGAGTAGGGGTGGGCAATATTATATCATATACAATATATCGTGACACAGAAATATCATGATATTAAAAATCCATATTGTGATAATAGGGCTGTTCTGTCTTAAAAGTAGTCTATTATTTACTGTGAAGCTTTAGGTGTATTTATTGTATAATTGTTTTAGGTTGCAGTTTATATGCATGCACTAAATATTCTGCAATATTATTTGCTGCATTATATTATTTTATGCTATATTATTTATTTTGCCACATTATGATTATTCTGTTATACTATTATACTATATTCCTGAAATTAATGAATTATTTTAGTTTTCCTATATCGCCAAGTATATCGTTATCACAAAAATACCCTGAAATATTGTGATATTATTTTAGAGCCATTTCGCAAAGCCCTATTTAAGAGTCTTCTTTTTTGCTGTGTAGTGAATTAATCTTGCTGTTATTGGTTTATCTGTACATGAGGGGTGGGCAATAACGCCCTAAAATAATATATTTTTTACTGTTTAACTATTTATTTATTTTCTTTCAAGTGCAGTAGTGCAGTACAGGTTTGCTTACAAGACAATACAGGTATAATATGTCTTATTTTATAGTCCATGGATCTTTGCATCCCCTCCAAAGTCCTTATACAATTTTTTTAAGGAAGAAAGGGAAGAAAAAAAACTTTACTGCAACAAACTAAATATAAAACATAAATTAGGCCTGGTCAATAATTCAATATCGATAATTATCTCAATAAGAAATGTTTCAATAACTGTGATATAATGTTTGTGGTGTATTTCACCTAAATTGACCAAATTTACCAAACCAGGTGTTGATTAATATGATGAGAACTAGAAATAATAGCTCTATTAAACTCAGATGAGGAGAAGAGATTAGATGTTTTAAGGAAAACAGGGCTGTAAAAGCTGCACTGCTTTTTAAAATTGCTGTTTGTATTTATTGTAATGCTGTTAATGTGTTTTACTGAGCTAATATCCTCCTGAGACCCAGACTTTTGCTTAGTGTGTATTTTAAATTTATCCTAATTTGAGATTAGCAGGACCTACCAAGCATAAAAACTAAACTTTGTCTTTGTACAGGAAATTGTTTTTGCAAAAAAAAACAAAAAACAATGTCCTTATATGGGGACAGTCATAAAAAGAAAAAAAAATATCCTTGCCATTTAGGATTAGAAGGACCCAACTCTACAGTAAGTAAAATTAACAACTTTTAAACATAGAATTCAATGAGAATTGTTACTGGACTGGCTGTAAAAACCTTTCATTGGGATTCCCGCCAGTAAAATGTTGTTATGTGAACACTAGTTGCTATGGGCAGTATCTCTATATGTGGCCAAAGGGTCAACGTTATAAAAAAAATTATAATAATTTATTATCATGGTGCAGAGAAGCAGACATTTAATGTCCACGTATGAGGACGTAGGGTCTCAAGAGGATAAACACTCACTGCACAGATAAGAAGCTTTTCCTTTACTGAAAATTCTCACAGGTGCCTGAAACATTTGCACACTACTGTATATTTAAAGTATTATATAGTTTTCGTGAGAAGAGGTTTCAAAGACTTAAATTACATTTTCAGACAGTAGAAGGTACAGATTTCTATTGCAGGGATTCTTAGCAGTTTTTCTAAGGTCTTCAAAGTATTTTTACCGATATCAAAATTATATTGTATCGACCGAAATTAAGGAATATGTCATGATTATAAATTTTGGCCATATCGTCCAGCACTAACATAAATAGAGTTCCATATATTAGTAGAAGAATAAGAATAAGACTTTAATAAGACCCTGATTTTGTTTAAAATAAATTAATGCAACAGTAAAATAGACCAGTGAAACATATATACTGCATGCATACTATTAAAAATAAATTAATCTGTAAATTAGTTGCGATATTATTGCGTACACAATTTTTTAATATTGTGAACGATATTATACCCTAAAATATCGTGCCAAATCACCCACCCCATTTCCCATTATATATCTACTGGAGACTATCTGCCAGTATCATTTATTTTGCTTTAATCCTGTATATATGGAGATAGATTGACTTCTGTTACTGTAAATCTGATAAAATTCTAGTATTTTTTTTAAATATCTCTCTTAGGGGTGTGCAGTATTATATTGTGTGTAATAATAAAATATTTAATTTTATTTATTTTATTTTATTGCAGTGTATAGTTTATTTTTTACATAATTTTTTTAAAAGTGTTTTGTCATATTGCGAAAATACCATGAAATATCATGATATAATTTTAGGGCCATATCGCCCACCCCTAGCGTACAATACATTATAGCACACCCCTAATCTATTACATGCATGTGCAGCCTGCTTTCCTGCACACTCATAATACATATAAACAGTCCAGTCATGGTTGGTTGTTCTGCCTGCATATTAATTGTGTGTGTGTAAGTGTGTGTGGGTGTGTGTATGCAAGTCTGTGAGCGTGATGCGTGATGAGAGTGACAGGACGACTGGGAATTAGAGGGAAGATGAAAACGACTGACTGGCTGTAAAAAGCCATTGGATGAAAATCTGTCTCGTATCCAGAGAGAGATGCTTTTTTAAATGATTTTAGCCTCAGAAATATTAAAATACTATGATTTACTATGAAATACTGTGTGTTTTTGTGCTTGATCACTGTAGCCTCGCTGTTTTATTATGTATAGCTGTAGCCGGGCGTACAGTACACATGCAGTGATTCAGTATTAATCACAGTCAGCGCTGGGAGTCTGAGGCAGATGCCCTCGTTTCAATCTGTGTTTTTTTGAGTTATCTTGTCATATCCTTTCTGCGCCCCACATCTCTCTCTGCTCAGGCTGTTCACGGCGGTGTGGAACAGGATGTGTTCATTTCAGTTCAGTGGAGATTTCTGGCTTTGCTGATTCGCTCGTATTTATTATGTATATGTTGACTGTAGTTTAGTAGTTGTATAATAATTACAGACTGTAGTCCTGTATCTGGACGTGTTTCTCTGTATACTTTATTATTATCCTCCTTATTTTCACCCTGTTCTTCAATACTCAAAACTAGGGGTGGGTAATATTATATCGTATTCAATATATCGTGACACAGAAATATCATGATATCAAAAATCCATATTGTGATAATAGGGCTGTTCTGTCTTAAAAGTAGTCTATTATTTACTGTGAAGCTTTAGGTGTATTTATTGTATAATTGTTTTAGTTTGCAGTTTATATGCATGCAGTAAATATTCTGCAATATTATTTGCTGCATTATATTATTTTATGCTATATTATTTATTTTGCCACATTATGATTACACTGTTATACTATTATACTATATTCCTGAAATTAATGAATTATTTTAGTTTTCCTTTATCGCCAAGTATATCGTTATCGCAAAAATACCCTGAAATATTGTGATATTATTTTAGAGCCATATCGCCCACCCCTACTCCTAACCCCACAGAATAGAAAACCACCATAGAGCAGCTGTTGTTATTACTATTTGCAGAAATATCCAGCTAACAGAATTCTGTGTTGGTTATTCATACTTTACTGAAGTAATTATTTTTACATTTTCACACAGTTATCTGAACTACATTTTAAAAATATTTAATTTCAGCTTGTTTTTATTCCGGTGTTGTGCCAAATTATATCATATATATCTATTTTCACCCTCCATTACTATTGCACTATTGTCTTCTGTCTCACGTATGTCTACTGTGTCCTTTGTTGTATTTTACATATAGTGTCTCCCATTCTTTTAGATCATATGTCTATTTTCTGTACTTGCTGTTATTTGGGAAGGAGAGTAACATAATTTCAATTCTTTGTATGTCCTGTACATATGCAGTATTGACAATAAAACTACTTGACTTGAGTTCAGCACCCCCGCAAGGAAAAGCACCCCCTCTCTGAAGCTGTATGTAAGTTTTCTAGGCTTTAATTTTTTTTTTTAGAAAATGAAAATGCCCAAGATGCTGTTCTATGCTGACACCGAAAAAATAATGAAAAATAGTCATGTCGCCTGCAGCCTTTCCCGAGAGGGGGTGCTTTTCCTGGCGGGGGTGCTGAATTCAGCAACAAAGTATTGCCGAAATCTGCACCCCCGCCATGAAAAGCACCCCCTCTCGGCAGCGTGTACGCACCATCTTCTTGATAAAAAAACGCTCATGCATAGTGTCCACTACAGTGGACGCATATTTAAACGCATTTAAAAAACAAAAGATTTGCAATACATACTCCAAACCACCAGAGTGCTGTCTTCAAACCCACTCTTTATTGTGTCAAATATAAATGTCTTAATCAATATTCTCAAAATTGAGATATTGCATCAGAAATCCAAGATGGCGGCCAACAGTGAAAATGACAGTATGACCTCTCGAATATTGGTCAAATCTTTTTATTCTGCAAGAAATATACAGCTATATATATTTTTTCTTATTAAGAATGAAGTAAGGAACACTTTTATGAAAGTTTAATCAAAATTGGTAATGTAGATTTTTTTGGTTCTGTGTCAAAATGTAACTGTCCACTATAGTGGACGTCATGCACCAATGGTAACATTTAGATTATAAGGACATTGAGTGAATTTGCTAAATTAGCTCTAATTATTGTTATTTGAATATATTATTAATATTATAATACTGTTATAGATATTTTATTATTATTATATTATATTATTGTAGTATTATTATACATATTATATGTATATATGTATTAGTATTATATATTATTATATGTATTATTATGGAAATATTATTATAAACTAATGTGTTAATTGTAAGTATGCTATAATTTATATTATTTATGATATATTCCATCATAACAATATAACAATAGTAAACTACTGGTAAAAAATAGGGTAAAATAAGGGTAACATTTAGATTAAACATCATAATGAAATTTCTCCAACTGCTTGCCTGAGCAATGAGAAGTATGTTTTTTTATTAAATTCTTTTTTAAATTATGTATATATGCTAATTTCCTATTTAATGTCTGCACATCTGCACAATGGGACAGGCTGGATTTTATTTTTGTTATTACTTAGTATATTTTAAAGTTTAGGGGAGCCAATAAAAGTTGCTTTGTGCACTAACTTTGCACAAAACAACCTTTATTGGCTGCCCTAAACTTTTAAAATGTATTTCTAGTTGTATAAGTGTGTGTGCGTGTGTGTATGAGTGTGTGTGCGTGTGTGTGTGTGTATGAGTGAGTGTATGTATGCTAGCATGTTCAGTTCTGTTGCATTGTTATCCAATGCATGAGTTTTATAAGCTATTTTCTTCAAATTTGTTGATGCGACCAGACCCTTGATACTTTTATCTAAGCTGTTTTTACATTCAAGCTTTTGTATAGGAATAGTTCCCATAATATATTGTTTCTTTGAGCTATAAACATGAAATAGAACATTTTCTACTAAATTGCATTTTATCCCGTTAGTGCATAGTGTCCACTACAGTGGACAGTTGTGTATCTCTGGCAGAATAAATAATAATACTTTTTTTTAATGTGTTTTTAGTCTTTCTTGTGAGTAAAAAAATACATAGAAAAAAAATCCACATCAGTGATTTAATAATTCATGCATGAAAGGGTTAACTTTACTTAGAAATACGCTCTATTACAGAACAGGGTAATATAAAAAGTATACATGGAAATACAGCGAGATACCACTTTAAAATGATGAGTTTCTTTGATTTGACCAAATTGAAAACCTCTGGAATATAATTAAGAGGAAGATGGATGATCACAAGCCAGCAAACCAAGCATAAAGTTATCCAAAAGCAGTGTATAAGACTGGTGGAGGAGAACATGATGCTAAGATGCATGAAAATAAAACTGTGATTATATTCCACCAAATATTGATTTCTGAACTTTTTAAACTTAAATATGAATATGAACTCATTTTCTGCAATAGAATGCTCTAAATTACAATTATTTTTATTTGGAATTTGAGAGAAATGTTGTCTGTAGTTTATAGAATAAAACAACAATGTTCATTTTACTCAAACATAAACCTATAAATAGCAAAATCAGAGAAACTGATTCAGAAACTGAAGTGCTCTCTTCATGATGAATGTATTTAAATTCAATATTCAATTCTGGATTCACTTTACAAGCGAGTCGTGTGAAACAAGGGCTGATTAAATTAGTATACTGTGTGTTCTGGGGGGTTGTGATGTAGACTTGTGGTAATGGATTGAAATGGCGGGTCGGTGGTCTCCAGAGGGCTCGCGCTCCACTGCGTCCGTCTGACAAACGTATTACATACCAATTTATGAGCATCAGCTCAGCTGCTGCCTCAGATTAGCATTGGGTTACATAATCTCCAGGCCTGTGCTCTGATAGGCTGCAGATTCTGTTCAGGCGGGATTTTCTCCAGGAAATCCCCACTGATGAGACACTTCAGACCAAAGCCTCAGCGCTCAGAGCTCAGACTCCGTCTGAAAAGTGACTTTAAGAATGTTGTTTGATGCTACGTTCACACCTGCACTGATTAGCCGTGTTTTTGAAGTGTGTATACGTGTGTGTGTGTGTGTGTGTGTGTGTGTGTGTGTGTGCGTGTGTGTTGAGTGCTGAGGTATAGAGATGGTTCAGTTCAGGATGTAAAGATATAAAGTGACTGATGTTTCTGGATTGTTTCCATCTACTTAATGAACTTCCTATGAACAAGTGCAGTCTTGCAGTTTTTGGCTTCTTTATGACCCCAATTTCTTATACTTTTAGACATCATGATTATATTTTACCAAATTTAAAACCTCTGGAATATAATCAAGAGGAAGATGGATGATCACAAACCATCAAACCACCAAACTGAACTGCTTGAATTTTTGCACCAGGAGTAAAGCAGCATAAAGTTATCCAAAAGCAGTGTGTAAGACTGGTGGAGGAGAACATGATGCCAAGATGCATGAAAAAAACTGTGATTAAAAACCAGAGTTATTCCACCAAATATTGATTTCTGAACTCTTAAAACTTAATGAATATGAACTTGTTTTCTTTACATTATTTGAGGTCTAGAAGCAGATGGATCTGGTGCAACTTCACTGCACAACAAGGTGCCTGGCAATAAAATCACTGATCAAAAATGGTAAAAACCAGCAGCACTTGTTGACTGGAGAATTTCTGCTTTATTAGCAATACAAGAATAACATTATTTGAGGTCTGAAAGCTCTGCATCTTTTTATTTATTTCAGACATTTCTCATTTTCTGCAAATAAATGCTCTAAATGACAATATTTTTATATTTTTATTTAGTGAGAATAGTATTGCAGTATTATAAATATCTGTGGTCATGTATTTTGGAGAACCACTGCAGACCACTGCGCTTCTTCTTTGACCTTCTAACTAATTAAAAAGCGCCGAGCGCCACAGGCTCTTTCTAAATATGAACAAATTTAGCGAAAGGGGGCTGCAGTGTCCAGCGAAAAAGCTGCCAGAAGATCATTAAGGCTCTACTAAACCTGTACAATTTAGTTTCACTAAAACTTTAGAGAGCAAAATACGTTTCAGGTTTGCCACTTGGTTTCTGTAAAGCTCTTATTGACTCGTTTTTATCATCTCAACATCTTTCTCAACATGTTTCTGCTGTTTTTAACCATGCTAACAGCTGCTTTAATACCCACTGTTTGAGGAATGTTTGTGATTATTTAACACCAGGCTAATTAGCTAGCTAATATACTTCCATTGCTTATTGGCTAAATTAGCCTTTTAGCCTTTTCAGGTGACATGTGTTGCTTTTACGCCATAGCCATGTTTTAAATCAAATTTCAGCTCAGATTGACCTGTTTTTATCTAACTTCAACATCTGTCTGTAGGCCTTGTAGGCTAATTGGCTAGTAGTGCTAAAAATAAAATAGCAAACTGTAGGTGACGCAAGTTGCTAATTTGCTTTGCGCTAAGTCATAGCCATGTTTTAAATAAAATTACAGCTCAGATTGATCTGTTTTTATCTAACTTCAACGTCTGTCTGGGTCAATTGATTTTTAAAGAACAGTTTTTGATGTTTTTAGCCATGCTAATGTCTGCTTTAGGCCCAATTTAATTTATTTATTGTACCCCTACACCTTGTTTACGAGTATAACCCTTCCTCTTGGTGGAGTTACAAGAGGAAAGAGTTGAAGTCCTTCCTTTTAAGAATTAGAAACCCTTCAAACCATTTGAACGTTTCCATATTCCCTCAACATCTTTCTTAGCATGTTTCTGCTGTTTTTAACCATGCTAACGGCTGGTTTAGTAAGTTTATAAGGTATTAGCCCCAGGCTAATTAGCTCGCTAATATACTTAAATTGCTTATTGACTCAATTACCCTAGTAGCACCAGTGCTAAAAATAAAATAGCAAACTGTAGGTGATGCATGTGTTGCTAATTTGCTTTGTGCCAAGTCATAGCCATGTTTTAAGTTAAAATGAAGCTCAGATTGATCTGTTTTTATTTTTACCTCGACATCTGTTTGTGAAAATTGATTTTAAAAGAACAGTTTCTAGTGTTTTTTAGGACCAGTGCCATAAAATATTCCCAGTCTTTAGAGTAAACTGCACTGCTGAGTTTTAAATTAAAGGGTGAATTTAGCTTCTCTGTGTTGTAAAAGCTACTTTTACCCTAAAAACTAATCCTCTGCCTTCATGTACAGGGGCTAATGAGCTCCTGAGCTAACTGCTCGGTTCCTCAGTCTGTCCGGCAGGTCCGCGGGCCTCGCTGACCCCCCTCACCACCACCACCATCACACTCACCACCATCACACTCACCACCATCAAAAAGAAGCTGCTCTCAGTTGAGGGGTGACCCCAGCATGACCCCATTACTCTCACTGTTAGTGTGAAAGCTAGCGGCTAGCCTTTGAATCACAAAAGAAACCACTTATTGTGACGATCTTTCCAGAAATCCCCCTTTATCCCAAATGTACTCAATCAGCCAGCACACATCTGTCTCCTGAAGCTTTATTTTTTATTATTAGCACTGGAGCTACCAGGCTACTTTAGCCAACAAGCAAACAATGGAACTGTATTAGCTATCAAAACGCACTGCCTGGCCCTCAAATTTGTACATATTGCACATTATCATTTTTTTTTTAACAAGGAGAGCCCATTAACATCAACAAGCCATTATATTTCTTTAAAAGTTTTAATTTTTGAATTAAATAATAGGTTTTAAATACAATATGCTGAATTTGCTGAGGGAATAAATGTTTGTTGCTCTTTAAAATGATGTAAATGCATTACTATGCCATATTATCATTACATCAGTGGCTTATAATAGTCTTAAAATCACATTAATATACTGTCCCAGAAATAATTGGGATAAACGATCTCTTCCACTCAGAAATCATTATCGTGACGGGCCTAACATCAAGCAAAAACCTTTTATCTCCATTTTTGTGGACTTTAATTTTTACATTATTTGAGTCTGGCAGCTGTTCTTTAAATTGTGTGTAAATGTTGTGACGAATGGACCAGAAAACTTGGAACAAACTCTTTTTATATCGACGTCCGTCGTGATATTTATATATTTACATTTATGGCATTTATCTGATGCTGTTATCCAAAGCAACTTACAAGGTTATTTCTATTATAGTGTTGGGAGTCTTGCCCAATGATTCTTATTGGTGTAATACAGCATTCAGTCACCCAGACCTGGAATTGAACTCTAGTCTTCTACATTGTAGCTCACTAGCAGGTGGTAGTGTTATCCACTACACCACACCAACCACACATTTTCTTTATTAATAGTACACACTGTTACTTAGACCTGAGTGAAATAAGCTGCTTGTGTTTTGTTTTTATGAGTTAAAGCCACATAAGAGCCCTGGAGGAGGAAGAGAAGGTCCCTGCTGGTGTTTAAGCACTGTGTGTGTGTGTGTGTGTGTGTGTGAGAGAGACAGAGGGAGAGAGAGAGGACAATGCATGCGGGTCGATTGAGACGCTGGGATGGGGTAGGGACGCCGTTAGGGGCAACAGCTGGGACTCCGGTACCGACCAATCAGAAAGTAGGAAACAATACCCGTCTCACACCTGCTGGGGGATGTGTGTCATGGACGGGGGTTGGGGGGGGGTGGGGGGTGATCACGGGTGGGGGAGATAGAGAGAGAATTGGGGTAAAAATAAGACAAAGACTCGAGACACTGAGAAAAATGGCCTGATTTCTTTATTTAATATTGTTTGAGTTTTGATGATGATTTGGCTCTGCTGTAACTCAATCCTGCCAATAACGCCCAACAGAGAGAGAGAGAGAGAGAGAGAGAGAGAGAGAGAGACATTTCCTTTCATCGATTTGGCCACAGTTTGGCAGAAAAACGAGAGAGAAAAAGAGAGAAAGAAAGAGAGTGAGGAAATGAGCAGAGGGAGTTTACAGATAGAGAGAAGTCCTAATTGCTTTATTAAGTGTCAGTTTGCTAAAGCTCTGACAGGGTTCCAATACAATCCTGCCAATAAAGAGGCTGGAGGATTGAGCGAGAGAGAGAGATAAAGATACAAGTGAAAGAATAGAGAGAGAGAATAAGAGAGGGAGTATAAGTGGGCAGCAGCGGAGAAGATTAAATATTGAATATTACAGTTCCTTTTGTCTGAATCAACTTCTATCTCTCTCTCTTTCTTTCTCTTTCTTATACTTCTTTGTGAAGATAAAAAAAATAAAATTGAGGTTTTAATCATGTTACAGATTGGTTTACAATTGTGTGCAAATGTTTCTGTATTTCTGCATGGCCACAGGTGTATAAAACCAAAACTTATGTATGCAGAATAGGGCTGCAACTAATGATTATTTTGGTATTCGACTAATCTGATGACTTTTTTTTTCGATTATTCGATTAGTCAGCGATTATTTCTGTCCTCCATCTCTAAAAATGATAGAAACAGCTAAACATGAGATTTAAAAGGCATTTAAATGTTTATATGTTGTTAAAACATGGAAATTACTGATATTTAGTGGTTAAAAATGTAATCTGTTGTGTTTGGGGCCTTTGGAATGGAAGTGAGCCATTTACGCATCTCCCATTGCACTTCTTTCCCTATCTTTGTGTAACGCGATACTGTTACAAATTGACGATTAGTCGACAATTAAATTTGTAGTCGACAAATTTAAATAATCGACATTGTCGATTATATCGACTAATCGTTGCAGCCCTAGTGCTGAATAGGGGTGTGCCATATCACATTGTACGCAATAATATCGCCAACATTTTTAAGTATTGTGAACGATATCATACCCTAAATATGGTGCCATATCACCCGCCCCTAATTATCACATCAGAGTACTACTTTTTTTACTGTTTTTAGCAAAAGAAATTCACACTGTTCTCATTTCCCAATATATATCTACTAGAGACAGATTATATCTTTCCAGTATCATTTATTTTACTCTAATCCTGGATATATGGAGATATTTGGAGTGCATTATTATTGGTATCATGACATTCTGGATTATTGACTTCTGTTACATATCTGATAAAATTTTTAACTCTTATTTTTTTTAAATATCTCAGTTAGGGGTGTGCCATATCAAATTGTATGCAGTTTTTTTAATTCAGTGTTTTTTCATATCGCCAGGAGTATCGCTATCACAAAAATACCATGAAATATCATGACATTATTTTAGGGCCATATCGCCCACCCCTAATGTAGACTTCCTCTTCTCTCTCTCTCTCTCTCTCTCTCTCTCTCTCTCTCTCTCTCTCTCTCTCTCTCTCTGGTGTCTGGTCTGGTCAGTGATTGATTGGTGAGTGTGTGCTGATGGGAGGTAATGGTGCGCTGTATTGCTGGTGATCTGCTGCTCATTATTATCTGAGAGAGAGAGAGAGAGAGAGAGCAATATACACAGAGGGAGAAAGACAGATAGAGATAGTGAGGGGGAGAAAGAGATGTAAAAGGAATGCACAGCAAGAGAGAGAGGGAGAGAGATGACAGATAGAGACAGTGAGAGGAAGAGAGACAGCAAGAAAGAAAGAGGAGACAGAAGGAATGAGAGAGCAAAAGAGAGGGAGAGAGGGACAGAGACAGCTAAAGACAGTGAAAGAAAGAGAGAGACAGTGAGAGAGAAAGAAGAAACAGAAGGAATAAGAAAGCAAGAGGGAGAGAGAGACAGCTAGAGACGGTGAAAGGGAGAGAGACAGCTAGATCATGGTGGTAATGCTATTATATTCACCCTCTATGATCACAGACTGTCGTAATATTTATATATAATTTTAATTTTATTTTTTTGTGAATATCTTTAAATAACTTTTTCCTCATTTCCCATAATGTCTGAGCTTCTGTTTGGTCCAGATTATTGCAGTGATTAATAGATTAATAGAGATTATTGTTATAATAGTCGGCTGTGGAGCTGTGTAGAATACTCGTACTGGGATTTGTAAATGGGATTATGAAAGTACATGTCGGAATAATAGGCTCTGTTCTAATTACTTACTTACAAGTGACTCCGAGGAATGGGATTAGGTGTGTGTGTGTGTGTGTGTGTGTGTATTCACGGGATAAATAGGCGAGCAATGAAACTCAAAAATAATATAAGAGAGACAGACAGACAGACAGACAATTAGTCGGCGCGAGCGACAGAGAGAGACAAAAAGTCAGTCGGTGCTAGCGAAAGAGAGACAGAGAGTCAGACAGACAGGCGGCGTGAGCAAAAGAGAGAGACAAAGAGACAGACAGACAGTCAGTGCAAGCGAAAGAGATAAACAGTACGAGCGCCTAACCCTGCGTTCACTCTGAAAAGTGACAGGCGACCATTAGTTTCCTATGGCAGCACAGCGGCAGCGTGTATTCTGCGTGTGTTTACGTGAACCGAACCGTGACCCCCTTACCGTGACATTTCATAAAGAATACAGGTACTGTTACACCCCTACTAACGATACATTGTCCACAATAATAGTGAATGATGTATAATGATATAAGACTTAAGCCTACATCTCTAACAGGGTTATCCACTGTTATCTGCTCAGCCCTCAGTCTTTTCTCTATATGGGAGGATTTATTGTTCTCCTGCTGCAGCACATCTGCTCATCCCATAAAGAGCTTCATAATGAGGGGTCATAAAGTAATGACGTAATTACAGGACAAAGTCTGCATGTTATAGCTGTATAAGATCCTCAGGGTAGTGTATGATATCATGTGTCACATATCACAGGTCATTCTGGGTACGGTTGTGGATGTAGCAAGTCAATTAGAAAGCCATGCTAATTGGTGGAGTATGAGCTTCTATTACATGTTAGATTTATTATTATTATAGGGCTGTCAATTTTAATGCATTAACGCACACAATTAATCTGAAAAAAGTTTGACCGTGGGGCAAATATTATCCAAGCCATTACTGTTTTGCAAAATGAAGTGTAATGGGATGGAGTGCTGCTACAGGCTAGTAGCTCTCCAGCCCAGAGGGTTGTTGAACCCAATTGCAGAACAGTTGATCTCAAAGGAAATAAACCCAAGAAAAAGGACAAATAAGTAATTAACACGGGATCCAACCTGTGTCGTCATACACTACCGCTGCCCAGGCTAGTGAATTGGGACACGGCCGGGAAAAAACGCTCTCATAAGGAGATAGGGAGCCCAAGGACGGGTGGAAAAACCTAAAATCTAACCTAAAATCCTGCCTAATACCCACCCCTGCTGTAGAGTTTAGAAGGTAGATTACTTTGAGTGTTGAGTGTGGAATATGGAGCTACACTAGCATTCATTCCCTCCATTAAAGCTCTGAGTTAAAGCTCAGTTAAACTCAGTAACAGTACTTCAACTGCATCTATGCATCAAAACTACCCTGAGATATTATAATACAGTACAGAAGGCTTTAGTCTGCCAGGCCTTAACCAAGATTAAATCTTAAAATAATATTTTCCTGATTAAATAAAATATATTTTTTAAAGCAGTGAACAAACCATAATACTCTGGGGAGCTGTTTTCTTGTGGTTTTGGAGGCTGGTAACTCTGATGAACTTATCCTGTACAACAGAGTAAACTCTTGCTCTTCCTTTACTGGGGCAGTCCTGATTAGTGCCAGTTTCACCATTGATGTTTTTAAAACGGTTCGAATTGACTGACCTTCATTTCTTAAACTCATTTCATTCTCAAACTTTTGACTGGTACTATATTAAATCTATATATTTGTGTGTGTGTGTGTGTGTGTGTTTGTGTGTGTGTGTGTTATTACTGTTTACTGTAACCCCTGACCCCTATCCTGCTCCTTTGCTAGCTTAGCGAAAGGCTCCATTATTCCCCCCTAAAACACACAAAACACTAAATACTTTAATGTTTGTTTTTTTACATAAATCCCTTTTTTTGGATGTAATCAGTGATTTCTTGCCTGTTAGACACAGAACCTCGTCTCCATAATCAGCCTTTTAAATTTGCGAGGCTTTCATGGCTTTCATGAGGGCGTGAAAGCGCCGGGCTTCTCCATGCGTATGTTATCTTAGCGCTATCCGTCAGCGCTGTGCCCTGAATATTCAAATAGCTTTTTTTTTTCCTGAATTGGCTGCCGTTTCCTCACACACACACACACACACATACACACACATCAGCCAGTCATGTGTGTACACGCCTGAATGGTTACTGTTACTGTGTGTGTGTGTGTGTGTGTGTGTGTGTGTGTGTAAAGAGTGGGAGGGCAGCCCCCACTGTTAGCCTATAGTAGAGCTCTATGCTACAACAGAACAATGTTTGTGAATGGAAATCGGAACTTTTCCAGACGGAAAAGTCTGGAATTCTCTCAGCAAGCATTTTCTTGGATAATGTGAAAGTTTTGTTTACCGTATTTTTCTTATATCAAGGCACACCATCAATAAACGTCTATTTTCTGGTCTGTTTTTATACATATGGTGACTCAGATTATAAGGCACATTATGCGACACTAGTAAGGAACAGGGGTGTCGCCATGTTTTCCTTCTAATTAAGCTGGTCTCACTGATGGGAGTGCGGAAGTTCAATCTACACAGATTTCTCTCCTAAAAACTGTTTATTTGGGTTAAAAAAAAGTGCGGTAAGCTTAGATTTCCAGATTTCTACGAAGGCTGGGTGCAGCAGCATTAGCATTAGTTAGCAGCTAATGCTGCCTGACAGCACTACACTGAGGATTATCCTTTGTTTGTGCTGTAATACACTTACAGAATCACTCTGAGGATCTGACTTTGATAGATCCCTGTTCTGTGAATAAATCGGGGTGCTCTAATGTTAATTAGTTTTTTACTTCCTTTTTAAATATTGATGCAAATGTGCAAATGTAGTTTATAGTGCAAAAATAGTTATGGCCGACAAAAGTCATAATTAAAGTACTATATTTTGAGCGGAGCCTCCTTATATACTGTATCTGCATTACTAACAAGGTTAGCCGTTGTTATGCGCTAAGCTTAGGTTTTTAAATCATTTGTAGGTTACATTATAGTTTTTACCTATTTTATATTTATTTTCATTATTATTGATTATGATGCAGTTGTTTTTTTACATTTTATTTCTACTTTTTATCCCATTTTCTACCCTCTTTTTGAGCTGCTGCTGATGCAGCATTACCGAGTAGCATCACAGCGCTAACGCTCGGAGGAAAGCGCAGCAACTCAGTTGTGATACATCAGCTCACAGATGCAGCCTTGTGCTGATCCACATCACCCTAGGAGTGATGAGGGGAAAGAGAGAGCCCCATCTACTGTACCCACCCAGAGAGAGAGAGACCAAGACAATTGTGCTCTCTCAGGGCTCCGGCAGCTGATGGCAAGCTGCATGACCGGGATTTGAACCAACAATCCAACAATATTTTTTTTTTATACAGGCAAATAAAACACTAATATTATAGCATGTATTGTTGTTTTTTTTGTAGGGATGGTAATGTTTTTCTATCCATGGCTTCCAGCCTAGCAACAGCAGAACTGTTATTTTAAGGTAAAAGCATTCTTGACAGAATTTCATGATTAATTTATACACTCATTTTTTGTAAAAGGTTTGAAGGATTGTGGGATTTTTTTTTTTAAGTTTTATTAAATGCATTTATTTTAAAAAAGCATGAGTCCATTACATCTTATTGTCTTATTGTGCATTTTAATGCAAATTCCTGTAGTTTCCTCGTGGGCGTTTGGTGTATACCTGATGATTAACACTTACCCATAACCCCCTGCTCTCAGCTCAACCACTGACGCACAATAAAGGCAGAGGTGAACGTTTGACTCAGAATGTCCTTTATAGATAATGAATATGTAAACGCTTCACATTAGCATGATAAATGAGGGGGTCGGGTGGGAGGTGTGTGTGTGTGTGTGTGAAAAGCTTGTGTCTCTGGTCTCTGACCCACACACACACACACACACACACCTGTGTTATTAATTATTAAGAGTACAGTAGTTTTGAGAGGCCATTGCGAGCTAATCAGAGCAGAATTAGCTTTTTAAAACTAATAAAATTAAACTAAATTAAATAATCTATATACAGAATCATACTATTAACCCTCTCTGATTGAGGGAGATTAACAAAGTGAGAGAAAGAAAGAGAGAAAAAGAGAGAGAGAGAGAGAGAGAGAGAGAGAGAGAGGCTTTAATGTGTTCACACTCCCTGCTGCTGTAATCTGAACTGTGGGGGAGATCAGGGACTCCAGGGTCAGTTTGCACTCAGGGATTTAAACATTTATAAGCTTTACTTTTATTATTCCTGTCAAATAAAATATTTCTGACCATATTCGAAATAATTGGAAGAAGCTAACACATGCTAATCTCATGCTAATTCCCTGTAAATGTGCTAATCATGCTAACTATATACTGTATTTCTATTCCTAAGCAAAGAAAAGGTTGTCATCTTGTTTTTGTATGCAGTCAAATCCGTACAGCAACTTCCGTACAGACCTGTACTTTTGCTTGATGTGCATTAAAATGTATTCGAGCTATTTGGGATTAGAAGAACCGAACAAGTATTAAACTATACTTTTTTCTTTGTACAGGTTGTAAAGTTGTTTTTGCAACAGTGTCCTTATATGGGGACAGTAGTTTATTTTACATTTAAAATGATTCTTGCCATTTGAGACCTACAATAAATAAATTAGTTTCCATGTTTCTGTCTAGACTGGCTGTAGAAACTTTTGACTGGGATTCACACCATCTTGTTTTTAATGTTGTCATGTGACCACTACATGGTACGGGCAGTGTCTCCATATGAAGCCAAAGGGTCAACTTTTTAAAAAATGTATTATGGTGCAGAGAAGCAGAAATGTAATGTCCCCATATGAGGACACAAGGTATTAAGAGCATATTATACTCTGTAATTATAGTATTGACAAATGTAGTTTTTATAGGTTTGTTTGAGTAAAACAAACAGTGTTGTTTTATTCTATAAACTACAGACAACATTTCTCCCAAATTGCAAATAAAAATACTCTCATTTAGAGTATTTATTTACAGGAAATGAGAAATGACTGAAATAACAAAAAAGAGGCAGAGCTTTCAGACCTCAAATAATGCAAAGAAAACAAGTTCATATTCATAAAGTTTAAAGAGTCCAGAAATCAATATTTGGTGGAATAACCCTGGTTTTTAATCACAGTTTTTTTATGCATCTTGGCATCATGTTCTCCTCCACCAGTCTTACACACTGCTTTTGGATAACTTTATTTGTTTGGTTTGATGGCTTGTGATCATCCATCTT